>NW_008354705.1:3074110-3078512 GCF_000622305.1 Nannospalax galili | reverse complement strand
AATGCCTCTGTTTTTACTATTAAAGCGAGGATATGGAAAGCTTTACAGATGCCCCTGGGAATTTAGTGAAGGATTCTCATCCTAATAGAAGCTTTGTGCTGGTCTATATTGTGCAGCAGAAAATGAAAATTTATTTTTAATGTGCAGTTACTAAATGAAGTGTGAAGCTTCCCTTTCAGATTACTGCAAAAACATTTCTTAAGGTTTAATGCCAAAAGGAAGGAAAGTAATGAAATGACTAACATACAACTTCTCGTCTGAAAATCAACGAAAAAGTGGATGCACGCACAGTGCTGGGAAAATGAAAAAGAGCACGTACTTATAAAGTAGCTTAAATATATGAAATAAGGACCGGGAAAGGAAACAGCTTCATAATCTAATAATTACTAAGCTTCAGAAGAGAAAACAAAACAATTTCCGCTAATGGGATTAAAGAAATAAAACTGAAGGCTGGAGAGATGGCTCAGTGGTCATTAACACTGACTGCTCCTGCAGAGGACCTGGGTTCGTTTACCAGCACCCACATGGTGGCTAACAACCATGCTTAGCTCTAGTTCTCTAGGGGATTCAATGCCTTTTTCCGACCTTCACA
This sequence comes from Nannospalax galili, assembly GCF_000622305.1. Classification (NCBI taxonomy): domain Eukaryota; kingdom Metazoa; phylum Chordata; class Mammalia; order Rodentia; family Spalacidae; genus Nannospalax; species Nannospalax galili. Next base: position 3,077,920 of record NW_008354705.1, on the reverse strand, counting down.
GGCATTGCGCAGCATGGGTGCACTTACCTACATGCAAGCCATACACTTATACATGTAAGAAATAAAAATGATAAATAATTTTAAAAAAGAAATAAAATTGAACTGGAAAACACATTTAAGTGACTTCCATAACACATTAGCCAAGAAAATCTGTTAAGGAAAATGTGAGTTAAGCAGAGGCTCATTGGATAGTGGGTGACTTGACCTGAACCTCATCTTACCCTGTCTTTCCATCAGTGTTGAAGACTGGGGCTTGGTGTGGTTATCTTTTATTAGATGCCATGACCTACCTTACTCTATCATTTTTCAACCCCCAGGCTCTTTGTGTGAAACACAATCTGCCAAACCTTTTGTTGTTATTTCTACTCATAATGATGAATGCTTGGCTTCTTGGCTTGCTTATATATTGCTTCCTTTACGTGTAGTTTGAACTTGTTGTTTTTAAAACTATTTTTAATTTTATGTGCATGCGTCTATTGTCTGCATGTATGTAAGCACACGCATGTCATGCAATGCCTGAGGAGGTCAGAAGAGGGTGTAAAATCCCCTGGAACTGCTGTTACAGATGGTTTTTAACCATCATGTGGGTGATAGGAACCAAACTCAGGGCTTCTGCAAGAGTAGCCAGTGCTCTTAACCACTGAGCCATCTCTCCAACCCCAAGTTTGCTCCTGTTCTTTAAGGAAAGATCAAGGCAAGTGAAATCTGAAAATTTGGTTTCCTAGTTAGTACATACATTTCAGTGAGTTACAAAGAAGCCTCATAAGGTATTTATACTAAATGTAGTAAACATTTAGGGTGCTTCCTTGTTTCTTAGCAATTTCAGCTTAATTTATGCTGTGCTCATGTATCTCATGTAGAAAGGGGGTGAAGCAGGGGTGGTTCGAGAATTACTGGTAATGTGTTCTCTGTCTGTACTGAAAGCAATTTGTAACTCTCTCTCTCTCTCTCTCACATACACATCTCTTCCATCTCTCCCTCTTGCCATCTCTCTCATGTGTGAGTGTGTGTGTGTGTGTGTGTGTGTGTGTGTGTGTGTGTTTGCGTGCATGTGTGATGTTTTAAGTGAGACATTTAGGGTATCCAAAAATACTGGACGTCAATTGGAAAGACATTTATTTTCTTGTTGTCATTTTAGGTGCCCTTCTAGACGCCATGCCAAGTCTCTCAATATTGAATGAAATTCACTTAGTGGATCCAAATACAATATTCTATTGCCCCTATGTTCTTTTTTTTTTTTTAATCTTTGGATCAGTCTCTTCTAGATCATTTATCTTCTCATCCCATGTTACTGTTTGTTCTTTGAGCTTCATGCCCTACCTACCTACATTCCTCTTAACTTGTATTTTATACATTGTGAATATGATATATTCATTGATTATTTTTCTCCAACATCATACCTAATAATTGAAAGCTATTGCTTCTTCCATTTATGTGATCAATTCTTTCTTCAGTCGTCCCTACAGAGAATATTCAATCTCTTGCCATCCTGTTATGATCCCTGGATCTACGTGATTCTAGCCTTCTGGTTTCCAGTTGAGTTCAGCCAATGGGAGGGTCCAGCAAATGACCAAAGTGCACAGGAACCCCGACCCCCCATTCTCTTTATCTCTTACCAGAGATCATATTGTGTGATCTTCTGCCAGTGGAACACGTACTCTCTCTCTGGAGTTCAGTTTGTGCTTCTTCCCTTTGTGCATGTCAAGCCTAGGAGTGATTGTGGTTCTCTACGTTTTGTTAGCCTGAGGGTGATTCATTATAATATTTTATTTACTTTTATAAGCTTGATTATATATTGTTTGTTCATCAAAGACTCACGTGTTAGTCTTGGTCCCATAATAGCAATGTGAGAACTGGTTAGAGATTGATCAAAGAGACTCTGTAAGAGGTAGGTCTAAAATGGAAGATTCTTAGAACACTGAGGGAATAAACTGAAAAGGGATTAAGGAACATTGATTTCTCTCTGGCTTCCTGTTTTGAGAGATAATGACGTCCTTCTCCACACACCCATGCCAGCCACAATGAGATCCTCACAAGAATCAAGATACCTCCACCATGCTTTGAACCCTCAGACTCAGCAGTTAATAAACCCATTTTCTTTATAAACAGCCTGCCTTGGGTATGTTTTTTTAAATTTTTATTTATTCTTTGGTAATTTAATGCTTGTATGTAATGTGTTTGCTCATATTCACCACCCATTAAATCTCGTATCCCCCTCCAACTTCCTCTGAACTCATTTTTTCCCAACAAGTCCACCTCCTACTTTCATGTTTTTTAAATGACCCATTGAATTTATGTTGATGTATTTGCACGACCATGAATGTGGGAACCATAGGCAATTGTAGTGGTTACAGTGCTGAAGAAATGATTCCCTATCCTCCAATACCCATTGACTATCAATAGTCTCTCAGCTAGGAAAGAGCCTCACGAGACCCTCCTACATCTGTGATGGGAGCTGACCTGTGCAATCTCGTGCAGAGTTGTGCTGGAATCCATAGCTTCTGTGAATTCACAAGTGCAATCGCCACATTATGTCCAGAAGACAATTTCAAATCATTCTTCCTTATCCTCTGGCTTTCACATTCTTTCCACTCCCTGTTCTAGAAAATTCTCAGAGTGTTGAAGAGGTGATATACTTGTACTGTTTAGGGCTGAGAACTTAATAGTGACTTTTTCTCTGAACTTTGACCAGCTATGTGTCTCTGCATTAAACATTGCCCTCTGCAAACAGAAACTCCTCTGAAAATGCCTCAGGAATTTTGATATAATAGTCAAAATAGAATAGTACACTACCCATAACATTTAAGTATTCTTTCTGAATATTTGCTCTAAAATTCCTTATTCTTCTTTGCTTAGTGGTGAAAATTTGACTGATGAAAGAAGTTTCAATGAGCAATCTTAGAAAACAATTCTGAAAATATCATCTTGTTTTGGGATAGAGAAAGAAAATAAAAAAATAACCTGTGTCATTAAATGGTATTATAATGACTAATTATTAACACTGGTAACATGGGAAACATTACAGGTACGAACAAGTGCTAGGAGACCAAGGGACTATACCATTGACTGTTACTGTAATAATAGTGATCATAAGTATATGGAATTATCTAGGTGTTTACATATTTGGTTTAAAAAGAAAAGAGAGGGGCTAGAGAGATTGCTCAGCTGTTTAGAACAATGATTGTTCTTGCAGAAGACCCATGTTCGAATTTCAGCACCCACATGGAAGCTAACAACTGTCCATAACTCCAGTTCCAGGGGATCTGACAGCCTCTTCTGTCCTCCGGGGGCATTACACAACACGGGTGCACTTACCTACATGCAGGCAATACACGCATACACATAAAATAAAAATAATAAAATATTTTTTTTAAAAAAGAGAGTGAAGGGAGGGAGGAAGGAATGGGGGAGGGAGGGAGGGAAGGATGGGGAAAGAAGAGAGAGAGGGAGGGAGGGAGAGAGGGAGGGAGAGAAGAGAAGGGAGGAACGAAAGGAAGAACTGAAGTCTCTAAATGTCCATTTGAGTGGGCAGGTGGAAATCAGAGCACTTCATGGAAGCTTCAAAGAATCCACATACCTCCTATTATCACAGAAAAGAGATAGCTGAGTTTCTAGTGCAGGGCCAAAGTTCTGGATCAGATTCAGCATGCTACTCTGACTAGTCTTTTTTATGAATTTTTGTGTTTTTTTATACAATTTAGTTTGATGGTGTTTAAATCCCCTTCCCTCTCTTTGCTCCCCCACACACACATACTGCCCCCTGCCTGATTTCATATACCTATATATGCAAATGCAGACAATGAGGGGTCA
>NW_008354705.1:3056226-3073978 GCF_000622305.1 Nannospalax galili | reverse complement strand
TTATAAAGTCTGATTTGTGTCCCTAAATGCCCTTCAGTGTGGGTCCATCCACTGAACCCAGCAAGAGTCCCATCCTTGTAAGATACTGTCTTCTAATGAAGTAAAAACAATGATATGAAAGTACTACTACTCTAATTTTTATCAAATAGTTCATTGGAGGAACCTTTATTTCCCCTCTCTTTGACTTTGGTCTAAGTAGAAACTTGTAGCCAGGACACAAACTGATTGTTCTGTCAAACTGGAAATCAAAGGAGCTTCCGGGTCGTACTTGTTCCTTGTGCTGCTGACCAGTAACTAAGGAAAGGAATTCCCTGAGGGGAAGTGGTGTTTTGCCACACAGCAAAGCAAGAACCAATTTTAGAACCAGAAAATTCTCTAACGTGTCTTTCAGTATTCCATGTCCAATAATGATTATCTGTAAGTAACTATGAAATGTTAGTGATGGCACCTACGCAAATTCAAACACTAGAGAAATTGTTTAGGAAATCTCAAAAGCCTATAAACTTTGCAGTCAAGAATATCTCAGAATTTAAGAAGCACGTGGACAGGAGTTGGTGAACAGGAGCAGTGATTGCCATGAGCAGCAGATGTTCTAGATTCTCCATTTTGTTAGCCACCGCACCTTGAGTGTCCCACCACTTTTCTTTCTAAGAGCCTAGCTATTACATAAACTTGATTTTCAAAATGCTCTGTGGTGTTGGAGAGATAGCTCAGTGGTTAAAAGCACTGGATGCTCCTGCAGAGGACCTGAGGTTGGGTTCCCAACACCCGCAGGGTGGATAAGAACAGTCTGCAACCCTAGTTCCAGGGGTTCTGATCCAACTCCTTCATCTCGTCTCTATAGGCATTGCATGAACGGGCACATTTGCATGCAGGCAAAATACTCATACACATAAACTAATCAAAATAAATAAAAAAATGCTTCATGGTTGCATATTTAAATCGTCTTTTTTCTTTCATATTTTAGATATTTGTTATATCTACTGTTGTAGCTAAATTATTTTTTCTTTGATATTTAAGTATTTAGAATGGGATTAATTTAAGTAAAGTTTCATAATATATTATTATCTTTGGTTTTACATAGCCTTCTAGTTTTCATTTCCTTATTTAAATTATCCATTTGCTTAATAATATATGAAGCCAAAACCCAACCCAATGCCTAGAATAGTAATTCTAGAATATTTACACATGTTCCCTTCTGCTCGTTTCCTCTGTTTTCCTCATGCAACTAGTATTCTAAGTTGCATATTTTAATAAACATTTTATACGTATTTACTACTTTTTATGTTTGGCTGTTTATACATTTTAACTTTAATTATAATCAAACAAAAGGCATACCTCTTTAGAGGCTACATGAATTTAGAATAATATTTAAAGAGATGTGTGACCTTCTGAGTAATGAAGGAAGTTCAAATGCAGACAATGAGGGCAAGTATTACTGTTTGCTCTGAAAATATTTAGAAATCTATCAGGTTTGGTGGCACACATCTTTATCTCAGCACTCAGGAGGCAGCATCAGGCAGATCTCCATAATTTCAAGGCCAGCCTAGCCTGCACAGTAAGTTTCAGGCCAGCTAGAGCGACAGAGTAGGACTGTTTCAAAAAATAAATCCCAGACTATAAGAAGCCTAAGCATACCTACAGTTAGAATTCACATGTGTTATTTATAGGAATGGAAATTGATTAATTTGTTAAATATTTTGTGTTTTCCAGACAGCAGGGCATTTACTCATAAGAATTCACAGCATATGTAATAGCTTTCACAAGACCTATGTAAGCTCAAGCTATACAAATTCCCAGCACAGAGGGGTGTGGAAGTGGGTAAGAGCACCCAACCCTAACTGAGAACTATTAACAACTGATTAAACATCTTCAAAGAACAATTTTTCTAATTTTCAAAGCTAAACGGTCATACATCCACGTCCTACAGACAGAACTGCACTCACGCAATTCAGCATCTGTTTGAAAAGCATGCACAAGTGTTTATTATGTCATGCCCAAAAGGAAGAAACAGCACTACTGCACGTTAACAAGGAAGAGGACAAATAATAAATTTAACAAGTACGTTCCTTTCACACTTGAAGGATGCCGCATCCTGTCAGGTATCACACCTGGAATGAAAAACAGATTATTGAGGGATATCCTGATAAACAAAGTAACAACGGCAAAATTTTAAAGAAAAATAAAGGCTTCTTGTATCAAAGGAGCAGTTTTATTTACTCCAAACTCCTACTCTGGTGTGTCCCTTTACACTATTTGCCTTGGGCAAGAAGAATGCAGCTTAGGATATTTCTTAACAAATATATTAGCAGTACAGCACGGTGACAACAAGAATAGAAGGGTGTTTTCTTTTCTTTGGAAAATAAAGCAGCTTATAGAACATTGGAAAAAGCAAGGTCTGCCCGGTATTAGCAGATGATGCTGAATGGAATAATGGAGCAAAAGCCCAATGAAATGATTGTCCCTGGAGGGAATTCTCGGGCTCCTGATTACTGACGAGAGGGTGAGAGCATAGCTGCTGGTACTGGAAAGGCCATTTTCTTGGTTATATAATACCATCTATTCTCCCATTATTGATGTTTCTTGCTGCTCATGCTTCACGGCATAGGGGATGCAGGGTATGGAATGAGATAGGCAGAAAATGATCAGGCTTGCTTACTTCCGCTCTGTCTTCTTTCTGCGATCTTGACTGGGAGGACTGTGTTTCTTGCTTTCGGTTGAACTGCACTATTAGAATTCCGCAATGGGCACTCTGTGAAGGACTTATTCACACACAAGCATGTCTCTGAGAGGTAAAGATTAGTAGTATGGTGTGGTTCTGGGTGAGAGCTATCTTCATTACGGCCTCATTCTGTGATAAATAAAACAACTTCGGACAAGTTTTCTCACTGTATTGGCCTCATATGGAAAGTAAGGGTTGTGTTATATAATTGACACAGAAGTTTCTAGCTTTAAATTATTATTATTTTTCTTGTGAGCCTCTCACTATAAATATATTTTCATAGATTGTGTCCCTTCAAAACTTGTCTGTTGAAATTTGAATCAGAGTTTCTTTAGAATATGATTTTATATGGAAGGAGTATTGGTGAAAATGTTGTTAGATATGTTATATGACATGCACTAGTATACACTGCACAGCCAATGGGATATGATAGATATCATTGCTTTTAAAAGTCATATAATGAGGCGAACACACACAGAATGGATGATATGAAAAGATACAGGTGTTCTATAAGCCAAAGAAGGCCTGGAGTTCCCAGGGTATACAAGAAAAGCCCCAAACATATCTTCAACTCATATCTTTATAAGGAGCATGATTCAGAAAACAACATAAAGTGTATAATTCTAATATCCAGAATGGTGAAATAATGTATTTCTAGTTTTCTGAGTCTCCTGGTTTGTGATATTCAGACATTCCTATGGTACTGAAACACATTTGAAGTTTCTTGCCCTGATTTTTTTAAACATTAAATCTGTTCTTTGACATTTTCATACATGTGTGTAAGGCATTCTGATTGCTCTCATACCCACCATCTCTTCTAAGCCTTCTACCCCTATCAAGCCTCCCCCTCCTCTCTGGCCCTTTCCCTTGCTCATGGCTTTTGTTTTCTTTTGTGACACACAGAGATTATCCAAAGCCATTTCTATGACCATCCCTGACTTTTTCATGACCCAAGGAAGTAAAACTCTTTCTTCCACCAACACTGGGCTCGTCACCTGGCTTCCAGGAGGTGGTGAGTCAAAGCAGAGCTCATCCTCACCCAGTTTCTGCATAAGTGAGCTGGGTTATATCACATGCATCTTACAAATCTAGTACAATAGCACACATTCATTAAACACAGCACCATCAGTCATGAAACCATGATGCAAATCCTTGATAAACAAATGCTTGTAACTGGCTATGTGTCAGGTTGTGCCTACAAGAAATTCATTTCAAAGCAATTATCACAACATACCCCCACATGTAAATAAGCTTACAGATATCTGAAAATTTCAACAAACAAACCAAAAGTTCACATTAGGAAGCTAAATTTAATTTAGCAGTGTTATATAAAAAATATTAAAAACATTGAGTATGTTTCTTGCATATCGATACTAGAAAATACTGGTGGTATATCTATTTTTCTAATTTTATAATTGTTCTTTATTTTCTATAAATGGCTAATATTTTAAGACTATATATTTATATAATATTTTGTGTTCTTTCTTTTTCAGTCATCCAAGTTCACTTTTATTTTGAAGAAAGCTGTAGATTTAATTTTACTCTATCTGAATTAATACTTTTCCTAAAAACTCATTTTCCAAAGTTGAAAACTAACTTTTCATAACTATTAGTAGAAGTTCCCATAGAAATTGTAGATACGGATTTTAAACACATTAATCTTATTTTAACTTTTACAAAAACTTTATTAAGAATTTCCTACATGAATTTAAAGTGTTTTGATGAAATCCATGCCCACTCCTTCCCTTCCAACACCTCCTATAACTCCACATCACTTTTTTCTTTTTCTTTTTTTCTTCTTTCATTTATTTATTTTTATAGGGTTTTGGGGTACTCTAACATTACCCCCTCTGAAGAGGTAACCCTAAAATCTTTTAAGGATTAGATACAAGCTCCCAAATACTTTTGACATGTTTGGCCTTTGGAACAGAGTATGTTGCTAACAGTCCCAAGTACATTTTGACTTTTAGCCAAGAAACTGGCTATTTTTCTTTGGAGTCTTTTCACCTTAACTGCCTAGCCAACCCCTACCTCCTATTCTTATCACACCGTCCTCTGAAGGGGTTACCCAAATTGCCAATAGGGAATAGGGGCACAGACGACCAAACAGGAACGCAGGGTGAGGCAATTGGAGTACCCCTTCAGTGGGTCTATCTAAAAGACTCCCAAATTTCATAACTCTTATCACTAAGGGGAAAAGAAAGTCCTTGAATCATGAATAGGAGATGTGAAGAAGAAGTAAAGGCAAGAGTAATTAGCATTACAAGTTCTAGACAGGGAATTAGAAAAAAGTCAGAACAGGGCAATTGAGTGTTTTGCCTGCATGTGTGTAAGTCACCTGTGTCATGCAATGCCTGCAGAGATCAGAAGGAGGTGTTATATTCCCATGGAACTGGAGTTACAAATGCTTGTTAGCTGCCATGTGGTGCTGAGAATTGAACCCGGGTCTTTTGCAAGAGCAAGCAGTGCTCTTAACTGCTGAGCCATCTCTCCAGCCCCTAAATATATTAATCTTATAGCTCATTACCATAAGCTACAATTTTAGTTTTCCCAACTCAAAGATCTTGATGAGGTTAGCACTAAGAAGCCATACATTTTACATGTTATTTCATTGATTCCTCACTGTGATGCATGGTTGCTAGAATTCCTATTTAATAAGTGAAAATACTGACTGTATTTAAAATTAATCAAAGCACACCATATTATAAGTGATTAAACCAAAATTTACTGTTCAGTTGATAAAAATTTTCCTATTGCTTTGCTTGCACATACAGTGACCAGCATCATTACACTTATTGTATTAGTCCATGTTTATTACTATAATAATGTGCCCAATATTGGCTACTTTTTTAAGGAGCTAGGTTTATTCAGCTCATAGTTATAGGGGTTTAAAGCTTTGATATTGGTGCTAACTCAGCTCTGATGAGGACCTCATGACAGATAGTGATGAAGCGACAGGAGCATGGGGAACAAAATACATGACATCTTAAAAGATTCCAGTGGAAAGTAACATGGATGACAGAGTACATCTCCAGTGGAGGCGGGGGAGCTATGGGAGGGTGCCATTTGGGAAGTGGGTATATAGATGAATAAGATTGTTTGGGATGTTCTGTAAGATATACACACAAAAAAATCAACAATTTTTAAAAGACATATTTGAGGAGGAAGCATAAAAATTTACTTCATGTTAATTAGTAGAGGTGATGAACATTACCATTGAAATCTACCTGATGACTTTATATCCATACTCAGGTGCCAAGGTTCTGAGTGTATCGCATGTGCAAACATCTTAGTGTCAATTGCATGAAAAATGAAGTTTCCTGTATGAAATTGTGTATTTTAATAATGAAATGGAGATCTTTTTTTTAAAGGTTAAAACCTCGTTTAATTTTATGTCTTATACAGTTTATACTGAGTTCAATATTGTATAACTGTATTAATTCAACTGTGAATCTAAAAATTTACAGCCACTTTTGAAAGAGATGTATCCTTGCTCTGGAAATTGTTACCGAATATGTTAAAGCTGTAATGAAATGCTTCTTCTAATCATGTGGTTATTAAATAAAAACTGTTTTAAAAATGTCTTTAAAAGACTCCAAAGAGACTTTAGGGTCTTGTGAGAACTACACAGTTATTTCCAAAGGTGTGCTTTCAATGACTGAAAGATCTCTCACAAAGCCCCACGCCCCTCATATTCATACTAAAAGTCATCTCCAACAGTGAGCCACTGGGGGATAAACCATGCTCAAACCATAGCAAGAAATAAGTCCTGAAGCAACAATGTATTTAGTTTATATAATTTGGTGGGGAGGAGAATAATGTTCATCAGCTTTTAGAAACATTGAAAATAATTATTATTAACCTTGTGGTAATTGCAAAATTTATGGACCAGGGACTTGTAAATGCAATACTGGATTTAGCTTTCACCATATTCTGAGTTGTGTACAGTACTGAATAGGAAAATATGTATTTCCATTTCATTTTGAGTTTAACAGCCCAGTTAGAATTGCTTTTATTGTATGACATATGCCAGTCTCATCTGCTCTCGGCCCTTCTCTATAACACTTATTTCTCCTTAGGAAACAGTCTCGATTTCACTTTTTAAAAGTTAATTATTAAATGTATAAATGTTTCAGGTACTTTCAGTCTGGAAATGCAAATTGGTTTATGTCTAAAGGTTTTAAGAATCTAAGTTTCAAAGTCTCCTTTTAAACTGATCTAAAACCTGAAGAATGAAATTAGCGAGTCGACTTTCTCTTATAAACGCAGGCATCAAAGCAGCCCATATGCTGTTTGGTTTCAATGTTATTACATTTCATAATGGGCTTTGAATGAAGAAGGGTGAAAGTGAACATCATTAAAGCAGATGATTCATGCAGAGCAGGTCTTTAAAGAAAGTTATCTATTGGTGAAAGATGTCAGTATCATTATATACTTGAAAAATTGAAAAGGTTTAAAAATTTAGAAATGAGGAAAAGGTAAGCAGGAAAAAACTAGAAACTCATTAGAGAAAACAAACAGCAATCTACATCCCTTTAATGCACAAGCTGGAGGTAGTAAGGATTTGCTTGGTAACCTCAAATACGGGCATTGCGCTGATATACATATGACTCAATAATTCTCTTTTTATTCATTCACTCGTTATCCAATGAATAAATAATGGGAAAGACACAATCACACTAACCAACTATTCAATTTCTATACTATAATTCCTGTCTTCCCCGCTGTTTAGAATCATGTGACTAGTTTTAGGAAACCAAATGCAAGATAAAGTTATAAGTGTTCTTTCTAAAATGAGGCTGTAGAAAGAGGCTGAGAAATTATCAGCTTATCATTTCTTCTGATACATGAATGAGAGAGATCTGAAATATGACACATATCTGTAAGGCCTAAAAAAATGGGATTCTTAGATTAATGTCTGTCAGCAGGACAATCATAAAAATAAAAATTTATCTTCGGTCATTGAGATATGCAGATGTTATTTTTCACAGCCCAGACCAAATTTTCCTGCAATGCATCTGTCATGTCATTTATTAATTTGACAAATGTTATCTAGCACCTTGTATTTATCTGGTTGGATGGTAGATCCTGAAGATGTCATAATTTAAAAAAATACTTGCCATGTTCATTGAAGCTCCTGATGTAATGGGATAAACAATAAATTAATTGTTCAATGCATTATCACTTCCCTCTTTTTGTTCATTTGTTATATGTGACAAGTAAAGAAGCTCAAATCAGAAGATACCTTGTTCAGACTTCATTCTGCGAAATAGTATATTTAATTCACACATTCATGCAAATGCAAAATCTTGACATTGTTACATTATAACTGTTTGAGTTGTAAAAATAGCAATTACTTCATCATAGTCCAAAGTATAATTTAAAACCAACTCACGGTTATTGGAAACGTATAGGAATCCTCTGAGACTTTCATTTAATGTATGTTTGCAGAATCTTCGTTTGCTTCCATCACATGCCTGGCAAACTACAAACATAACGCACATCAAATATCTTTTAAGGTCACCTAAGCAATGTAAACTCTGGACAAAATCTATGTGTGTGCCTGTTTTTCATAAACTACCTCCACTGTATTTCTTTCCAGAACAAAAGCTAAGAATAGTGAAGTGTCAGGATTGTGACATTCTGTACAGTGGGTCTTAGCTTCAGTTCACCTTTTAACCAAATTCATTTTTTTTTTCATAATCTCAGCTTTATGAGGGAAACTTTTCTTACTCCCCATGCTGTGTTGGCTCTGGGCATTGCCAGCTCTACCTCTCAGAAGACCTATTAAAATCTACAGGATTTATCCCTTTGGCAAATATACTCAGGTCAGACATTGGTGCCAGCAATTGTTAAATTTTCCTAACTTTTACTCTTACTAGTTTTTTATCTCTATGGATTTTTGATGCCTTCTTTTCAGCCCAGCTGTGAATTTAAAGAGTTCTGTTAATATTGTATCTAATTTAGTATTTTTACCTAATCTATTATATTGCCAGACATGTGGCAAACTGAGTAAAAACACAAAGTAGTACCAGGCACAATATTGAAACATACCACAAAATTCATATTATATTTCTACTTCCCCACATGCATACACACATATGAGGACACTATGGCATGGATAAGGGAATTGCATCCCTCCCATCTGACTTTATTTCTTTTCTTTTATCATTATCACATTATATATGGCACATTATGTGTGATAAGATGCTAATTAAATGGCAAAGAATATTAAGTATGTCTACATACAATTATTCACGGTACAGATTTAGTATATTTTATTTAATATACTTTTAATTAATTATGTCACTACTTTTTTTGACTTCACAATAAAGGCAGGATGACAAAAGAGGTGTTTCCTTTTATGAAAGAGCTGAACAGAAGAAATCTCGATTCTCCAATGATGAAATGTTGAGCTGGGAGCAGTGTTACCCTGGGAGAAATTAGTAAAGATGAAAACAAAGGAGACTGGAGACCCAAATGAAGAGTTGGGGGAGAAGGCACAGTCAGAAAACAAGATGGATCTTCTTTTTATAAAAATGAATAGTGAAACAGCAAGTGACAGGCCAAGAGCATCCAAGTGACAAGTCCAGTGAGGAGTAAGGTGTGAACAACCAAGTGGTTACAAATGATAATGCAAAGCCAGAACTTCTGAGCACTAGGTATAGAGCAAAGCATTCCTTGCATGCGGAATAGAGACACACATCCTCAGTGGGCTTGAAGACAGGCACAACACCTATTTATTAGGAGACCAAATAAACCTAAGGCTCTAATGCTAGGAACACTTGGTGGAGGTGACAGACTCCATGTTTTCACAGTATGAGGGCCTCCACCTGGCTCTTCAGTGATTATTTCTCAACCTTCCTAAGACATTTTGGTAAGCTGAGCTCTGCATATTGTTCAACTTTCAGTAAGTTGGAAAATTGAATCCAAACTGCACATTTACTTATCGGAGTGTCCACTACGTGACAGTGATTGTTGATGCTGTGGTTCACTAGTAATCACTAGAAATCAACTCTTCCAGCCCCATCTTGGTTTTGCTTGTTCATTATTTGAAAATGTCAATATCATTTTTATTTCCAATCAGTGTAGAGATTACTGCATATAGAGTTTTCTTTAAGGATTAAAAGAATACATATTTTTTCTTTATTCAGTTTAATAATTGCAATCTCAGTAAAAGTCATTCTATTGTTTGGCAAATAGGCTTCTAGACAATCCTTCATGAGATACATAAAGCATGGGATTTACATTAAAACAGATAATTCTATGGTAGTAACACTGGTTAGAATTACAGCAAAACATTGCCAATAAAAATTAAATACATGCTAGCATTTATTATCTTTAAATCCAATCTTAAACTCATTTGTCATTATGCACATGCTGAACATTGCCTTCTTTATAAAACTTTATAAAAGCTCTACTTATGTGTGTCTCTGAGATTATAAAATAGAAACAATCAAAGCTGCTTTTTGAAGTAGGATTATAGGAGTGACATAATAAGGTAACTGTGAATAGATTATTCTGCTGAGGAGGGAGCCAAGGAGTTAACAAATTCCTTGATTGACAAATCTGACAAAAGTATGGAAACGTCAGGGAAATCTGGGGTCTTCAGGTAAGTTTCCCAGAGAGCAGACGCTGATATGAGAATTTATAGTAGTGGGGTTGGGGGGACTGTAGGAAAGCTGCAGTAGGCACACCTGTGAGACTAACACAAGATTGAGTGGAGGGAGGGGTGGTGTGTAATAGCAAACAACACAGTCTGTGGAAATGTCAGATTTAGAAAATGCAAGGTCCCCATTTGAATTTCAAAGGACCTATTTTTATATTTTTATTGAGTTTTGTGCTTTTTATATAATATATCTTAATCAAATCTAGACCCCCTCCCACATCCATGGCCCCATACGCCCCACACTGGATTTCATGCATTCTGGTACATATGTAAAGTGCTATCCTGTCAAGCATTTGTATTCAGATGTCCCTAGGTGCAAGTTCATCCACTGGAGTCTAGTCAGCCTATCTAGAATCACTCCCTTAAAGATCTATTCTCCCTCATCTGACAGTAATCAGTTGACAATAGTTCTTCAGCTATGGTTGGGGCCTGCTGCCCATTTCCCCAGCTCTATGCTGACTTTTTATTTGATTGAGTCAGCATGTGTCTTGTGTATGCTGTAACCATTGTTGCAAGTTCATATGAGCAAGTTCCCAGCAGCCTGAAAGCCTCTGTTTCTTTATGTTCATGCACCAACCCTGGCTCTTACAATTTTTCTGCCCCACTCTTCCACATTGTACCCTAAGCTGTGGGTGGGTGAAGTTTGATATAGGAGTCATATCCAAGAGACATGCACTCTACAGTCTCTTGTTCTCTAAAACTTAGCCAGTTGTGGCCTTCTATGTGCATCACACTTTGGTTTGTAAGGAAGTTTTGCTGGTGAGAGTTGAGGGTCATAATAGTTTTCTCTACCCCCTGTTCTGCTATGTTCCATGAGCCTTAGGTATAGAGATTCCACTGCAGATGTGTCATGTAGGACTGGGTGGTATCTTTCAGAAATATATTCTCTGTGTGTAACTAGTTGTGGAACTCTGTAACAGCCTCTATCTGTTAAAAAGAACTTTCTTTGATAAGTGGTGTATGGTATACTTGTCTGTAAATATAAGGTTCCATATTTAGCATACAGTGAGAAATTTCGTTTCTCCAGAGATAAAAGAGAAATAGGGTTTTCTCTAGTATCTATAACCTCTCCAGCCATGTGTATTTGGCTATATTTACCCCACCCATGACTTCACTCCCACTGAGAGGACTTTAAGTCCAATAGACAGCTGTTGATTATTCCTAGATAAAAGTGCCATTACTGCACCAATAGAGATAGTTTGCTGCACCAACTATTCTCATTATTAGGCTTTGGAACTGGGTTGGACCATTGATTGATTTTCTGCCTTAGAAACTTGCATAGTAGCCTCTAGAACTAAGACAGCTAGTCTTCAGGGAGAAGGCTTCCAGGGCAGCTCCAGCTCCATTGCTTCAAGTTCTGTGTCCTAAGTATGTGCCCCGTCTTCAGCAGAAAGGTCTTACTTTCAAGTTCTGGGAGGTAATCAAGGGCTGTAGCAATAGCCTTTATAGCTTTGGGAGTCTCTTGCACTAGCCTGACTAACAACTTGAAGGGAGGTTTCTCTCGTTTAGCACACTGTTCCTTGTTTTATAGCCTTCTGGTATTTATGTTCAGATATTTTATGTGTATCTTTCAGGGGAGTTTTGAGTTAATACATTTCCCTCTGGCTTTTTGCCTCCTACGTTTATTGATCCTCTCTCTCTCTCTCTCTCTCTCTCTCTCTCTCTCTTACCCTACCCTCCCTCCCCAGTTGAAGTACCCCTATTTTCCCCATTTCCCACTTCATAATACCTGAGTTTCTTCTTTCTCTTTATGTTTGTGCTTCTTTTCCATTTTCCCGGCTCCTGCTGTTACATCAGGATATACACTCACATACAAGGGACTGGTGCTAAGATATGCAAATGAGGGAGAGCATAAAGCTCTTACTTTTCTGGGTCTGTGTTACTTCGCTTAGTATAACAGTTTCTTGTTCCATCCATTTACCTGCAAATTTCATAATTTACTCTTTTCTTACTGCTGAGTAAAACTCCATTATGCCCATAATTTTAATGTAAGTAAGTATGATGGTGAATCTTGGTTAGAGCAGGAGTTGTTTGCAAATTTGCTAAAGGCCACACACTTCCAGGTGAATACATATTTCCACGTATGATCATTCTGTGCGTCAGCAGAAGGAGTGCACAAGGCCTATCTGAATGTGAGCAGCAGTCTAAAAGGGTGCTGCCCAGACAGAGCAAAACCGTACAGAAAGAGGGCTATTTACTCCTGCTCAGCTCTTCTTGCTGGGTGTGGGTTTTTGCTACAGACATTGTTTACACACATCAGACTCCAGATTCCTCACTCCTTTGAATACAGACTTACCTTAGCCACTCTCCTGGAAGCCTCTAGGTCTTCTGTCTCTGACCAGGTTGGCATCATTTGTTCCTCTTGTTCTGATTCTTCTAGCTTCTTGGGCTGAGAAGCTACTGGATCCCCTGATTTTCATCCTACAAGTTGTCATTATAGCACAATACAGGTCTGATAATGTAAACCAATCTAGTAAATCCCTTGTCTTCACGTGTGCATTCTATTGACTGTTTCTCTGGAGAACCCTGAATCATTAAGTTATAAATAGTTCATATTATGAACTGTTACTTTGTCAACTCCAAAGTATTTTGCCTAATTAGGACTAGCATTACTAATAGAAAATGCATTCCGATACTAGTACTCAGTTTTCAAAGTATGACCTCAAAGAAGGTGAATTCATCATACACTAAAAATCTCTATAACAACCTAACAAAATGGCTCAGTGGTTTAAAAACACTTGCCACACAAGCCTGACCATGTGAGTTTGATCCCTGGAACTCATAGTGGAAGGAAAAAAAGACAGCTCCCAACAGTTGTCCTCTGATCTCACCTCCACACATTTACAATGGCATGTGTATCACTTCACTCACATACATGCCTCATGTACATACATAAACAATAATGATAAGTAAATTAAATTTTTAAAAAATCGATATTAAGGGCTGTAGAAATGGTTCAGCACTTAAGAACACTTGCTGTTCTTCCAGAGGACCGGGTTAGATTCCCAGCACCCACATGATGGCTAAAAACCATCAATAATTCCAGTTCCAGGGGGTTTGACACCCTCTTCTGGCCTCTGTGAGGATTTCATTAAAATGGTGAACTTACATGCATGCTCATACACTCATACACATAAATAAAAATAATTAATGCAATATTTTTTAACTATATATTAAGCCAAGCTGGCCAGGTGGTATAGAAATACATATTATATGTGAGGTGTGGTCATATACTGACAGCCACACTTTCTTGGCAGTGAAATGAGATACCAATTGATGAATCATACTCTTCACAAGCCCCTGAAAGCTGTAGTAATTGTGACCCTGTACATAATGAAGGAAAGCCTAGTAGGCAGTAGGCATGTCAATTTCACTGAAGATAAATTATTGATATTTCTAATATTTGGTCAAAGCATCATGGAGTCAGATTCAGTAAGGCCTGCCTCCTACCAGCCATTACCTGTGGAGTACAATCATTCTGAGTTTTTTGAGGATGTTGGTGCCCTTCTAACTAGTGCAGTCCTTTGTGGTTTGACAAATGAAATGGCCTTTGTGCTTCCTGACAGAATGCAATTAGGTGGCACATCTTCCAGCTTTCCACAAAACATTTACTTAAACATGTTTACTTTTGTTTTCCTTCCTCTACCATCTGTCAGGGTTGAGCTGCCATTTCTACTTTGCAAAATGTAAGCCCTCATGTTTTTCCAAGCTCCCCACAGTCATTTTGGCAGATTTTTAGCAGTTTCCTAGGGTTGTGTGAGCATGCTAAACTCTACATCATCCAAGGATGTTCTGCCCACACTCCCAGATGCAGGGCAGTCGGGTTCCCTTCTGTGAATACTGTAAACAGAGCTAACCATCTGTTCATCTCTCAGGTAGATCTAGTACTACCTTAGGCAGGTTGTACGGTATGTATTGATTTCATGGCCAGGTGAGGATGTGCAATAGAGTCTAAAGGAAAGGACCTTGTTGGTTTTAAGTGCAAAGTCTCCTGCACATTTTCAGACAAAGAAAGAATGCTAACCTTTTATACTAAGTAATGGGACATTTTTGCCAGCATAGATAGCACAGGAAAATCTAGAATCACATGTTTCAATTACATTAACCACATTAACCCAAAACTTTCTGTTCCAGTCCAAGCTCCTGTTCCTCTCCTACCAGAGCCTTGACTCTGGAACAACAGGCCTGCAGAACTCAGAAGTACTCACCATCCACTCACCTCTGAAGCTCTTTCACTTTTATAATTGTCTTTGGGCCAATGCTTCCTGTGGCCTCCAGCTGCAGAGATGAGTGCCTCATTAATGCTTCCTTGAATGCTTTAGTGCTTCCAGTTGAAGATAATCTTTAATTTCTCCTTTCTCTGAGCTACTCAAACACCTAGGCTATTGAACTTATGAGGTACCCTCTTCCATTGACATCACATGCCTCTGCAGTACCAGTGACAGTTTTAACACTTTCTTTAGAATTCTGTTATCCAAATTCCCACTAATATTTTTTTCATAGCAAGCAGGGAGTCTACCTACCTCAAATCCAAATTTGAAGTCAGCCTTCCTAGGCTTCTCTTTTTGCCAGTTGTCTTAGCTCACATCCTCCTTAGAAACATACTCAGACAGATTTATATCTGCAAAGTGATGTGAGGCATTCTTGTGGAAATGATACCAGTGACAGAGCAAGGAAACAATATTGAGCTCAAAACGAAATTGAATGAAAATGCGGCTGCAACAGAGCCATCAGTTTCTAAGACCTAGGGTGGCCCTTTAGAATTCCAATTTGCGGCATAGGGTCAAACCTTTGTAACAATCTACTGATTAAACTTTGTATACAGTCAGCTCCAGAGAGAAAGCAAAGACTTGGGAAAGACAGAATCTTTCCTCCAAGGGTTATTGTAGAAAGGACATTCAGCGGTGGACAGATAGCATTGTGGGAGGTGAGTGATTGAACATCGCATTCCAAAGAGTAGTCACGCATTGTATATGGTTGCATCCATTTCAGCTTGGGCTAGTGCACAGCATAGAAGTGATTGAAAACTATACACGTAGCTCAGAGGTACACTGCTTGCCTAGCATGTTAAGGCCCTAAGAGGGAGCAAGGAAGGGAGGGAGGGAGGGAGGGAGGGAGAGGGGGAGGGGGGAGGGAGGGAAGCAATTGTATGACAAATTGTCATTAACCAATGAAAAAAGAAATAGAAAAAAATCAGACCCAGGAGCATGAAGCAAACAGGAAAAAGAAAAAGAAAAATCTCCTGCATCCAAAAGAGCAAATGAGTCTCTGATCTGAGCAACAGAAAATATATCAGAAGTCAGATGGCAAGTCTGTGATACAAGTTTATATCTAAATTCTGTCCTGTAGATTAGATACTTTCAGATATAAAGTGTGAGTGAACAGAGTTCATTCAAAGGTGTAAGCAGGGAAATTCAATATACAGCCATCCAGTTCTCACCTACCAGTTTTTATAATTTTCTTTTCTCACTAATCTCTGAGATCCGTGAAGCAAAAGAGATATGGCATTATATTTTATAGCCTGCATATCCACCTTAATTTCCCAATAAGTGATAAATGGAAAATAAAGCAGTCTTGTAATTAAGCCTATCAAGTAGTATTTAAAATGTTACTTCAACTCTCCACAAATTTTTAAAGGAATAACCATGGTGTATTATATGATGGAGATTTTGAGTCACTTAGTACTATGCTACTAAAATGAATTTGTAACATTTAAAAACATTCATGGCTTGAGTTAATGGGGTCTTTCATAATAGCTAAGTTTTGAAAGGACTTAGAAACACTTACTGCTAATGCAAAAACAGTTTTACAACATTTACAATAATAGTACTTAGTTCAACTAAGTACTGTTTTCACATATCCAATGGGAATGAACATAAAATGTCAGGAAGCATCCATTCCAATCCAATTTTGATTAAACTCTATCTGTTCTAAACAACAAAGCAAGCCATGATGTTTGACTCAGAATAAAGACACTATTTTGTTTGGTATTTATGAAATTATCCTAATTAACAATGTATTATTTCTCAAGAAATAAAGTCAAATTCTCAGCAATTTTCATAAAACCATTATAAATGCAATAAGAATATCTTGCTAGGCTCTACTTCCCTGCGCCTGCAGGACCCGCAGGCGTCTCTCCAACCTGCAGGCTTCTCTCTCTGGGGTAAGTCGATAAGGCCCTCTGTGCCTTGACTCCCCCAGCCTCACACACCCTCCCATCTCCCCCACCTGTCTCTCCTCCTAGCCTGGGTCCTGTCCCATTCCTTGTCTCCTCAACCAGAGCAACTCAGTTCCTTCTCAGGTCCCCAGGAACACTGCTTCTGGGCCAGGCCTGGCCCCACCCTCACCTCCCTCTGCTTCCTGAGCCTGCAGGACCCACAGGCCTCTCTCCAACCCTCAGTCTTCTCTCTCCAAGTAAGTTGATCATGCCCTCCCCGCCTTGATTCCCCAGCCTCACACACCCTCCCATCTCCCACACCAGTCTCTCCTCCTAGCCTGGGCCCTGTACCAGTCCTTGTCTTGGTGCCCCAGACACCTGGGGAACCACCACTGCTTCTTCCAGATCCTGTGCATCCTGATTAACTCAGTTCCTGCTTGGCTCCCCAGGGGCACTCTGGGCCTGGCCCCACTCTCACCTCCCTCTGCTTCCCTGGGTGTGCACAACCCACCAGCCTCTTTCCTGGACCCCAGGGCTGACCTTTCCTCTTCCTGATCCTTTATATCCAGACCAACCCAGCTGCCCAGTGGAGTCCCCAGGGGCCCTTGGAGCTGCCTCCTGCACCCATCCTCCTTTGCATCTCTGGGTGGCATGGCCAACAGCTGCCCTAGACCAGCACCTTTCCTGGGCCTGGCTCCAAGGCCAGTACACCCCCCAAATTTCTGAGGCCAAAGTCTATCCTGGAGGGATCCAGACCTTAGGAGAAAGCCTGAGAGCATTTGATCCTCATATGACTTGGGCCTCTGTGTGAACTCCTGAAGACAAAAGCAATCTCGCCACTCCAATATAAAATCAAAAGAGGGAACTGGAAGCTTAGAGGAACCAGCTTTTCATGCCCCAAAAGTAAACCACAAAGGCACATAAAGTTTACAAAAAGAAGCAGACCTAAACTTGAAGGCTTGAGTCTCACACAAGAATCAGAACCAACAAAAGAAATTCACATATCAAAATCGCAGAGAAAAAACAACATGAAAAACCAAAATACCATATCGAAACCAAATACCAATAGTCTTCTAGAGGAGTACGAGAACCCCCTAGAGATAATGCAGGACATGGAACTCAAAAGAACAATTATAAACATGATAAAAGAATTCAGTGAATTTAAAGAACACACAAAGAAATCAAAGAACTGAAGAAAGATACA
>NW_008354705.1:3052728-3056082 GCF_000622305.1 Nannospalax galili | reverse complement strand
TATCAAGACTGGAAGATAAAGTGGATGAACTAGACCACTCAAGCAAAGATTATGAAAAATTTAAGAAATCACAAGAATGGAATATGCAGGAATTGTGTGACACCATAAAAAGACCAACCTTATGAATCATAGGCATACAGGAAGGAGAAGAATCCCAAGATAATGGCATGGACCAGATCTTCAACTGAATCGTGGAAGAAAATTTCCCAAAACTAAAGAAAGACATTCCCATACAAATACAAGAAACATGTAGAATACCAAACAGGCAAGACCAGAAAAGATACTCTCCATGGAACATCATAGTAAAAACACGACATGTACAAAGCAAAGAGACTATTCTGAAAGCTGAAAAAGAGAAACAACAAGTCACATATAAAGGAAAACTTATTAGGATTACAGCTGACTTTTCAGTGCAAACTATGAAAGCCAGAAGACCCGGGCCACAGATGTGAACCCAGACTTCTATACCAAGCCAAAATGTCTATTATAGTCGAAGCGAAAAGAAAAATCTTCCATGACTTAAATAGGCTGAAAGAATTCATGGCCACAAAACCAACCCTTCACAGAATTCTGGAAGCAATACAAAGGGCTGAAGAAAGGAATGACTATACCCAAGGAGTTGCAGAAAGAAATTTAATGAAGGTATAACTGCAGAAAAGTACAGCTACATCATGAATATAAATAGAAATAAAAATGACAGGATTCAATACTCATCTTTCATTAATAACTTTAAATATTAATGGACTGAACTCCCCAGTCAAAAGACACAGACTAGGTGAATGTGTTAAGAAACAAAACCCATCTTTTTGTTGTCTGCAAAAAACCCATCTCACTTTCAAGGACAGACACTATCTTCAAATGAAAGTATGGAAAAAAATATACCAAGCAAATGGTACTAAGAAAAAAGCAGGTGTAGCAATTCTAATATCTGGCAAAATAGACTTTAAATTAAAACTAATTGGAAGAGATAAAGAGAGCCACTTCATTCTGATCAAAGGAACAATGAATCAAGAAGATATTACAATCGTGAACATATATTCATCAAACTATGGTGCTCCCAACTTCATAAAAACAATACTACAAGATTTTAAGAACCAGATTAATCCCAACTCATTAATAGTAGGGAACTTCAGTACCCCACTGTATCCAGTAGATAGGCCAACAAGGCAGAGAGTTAACAGAGTGACATCTGAATTAAACAATACCACATATCAAATGGACTTAACTGATACCTACCGAGTATTCCACCCAATCACAAAGGACATACTATCTACTCAGCACCCCATGGAACCTTCTCCAAAATCTACCATATACTGGGGCACAAAACAAACCTCAACAAATAAAAAAAGACTGAAATAATTCCATGCATTCTATCAGCCCACAGTGCAATAAAGCTTACAGCAACACCAGAAGAAGCCCTAATCACCACATGAACACATGGAGATTAAACAACACACTCCTGAATGATGAAGGGATCAAAACAGAAATTAAGAAAGAAATAAAAGGATTCCTGGAACGAAATGAAAAGGACACTACAACACAACACAACCTCTGGGACACGCTGAAAGCAGTCCTTAGAGGGAAGTTTGTAGCTCTAGGTGCCTACATCAAAAAATAGGAATGAACACAAATAAATGACTTAACATTGCAACTCAACACACTTCACGAAACCCAAACCCAGTAGACAAGAAGAAATAACAAAATCAGGGCAGAAATAAATGAAATTGAAACAAAGAAAACAACACAAAGAATCAGCAATTCCAAGAGCTGGTTCTTTGAAAAGATAAACAAGATGAACAGACTCCTAGCCCAGTTAACCAAAAGAAAGAAAGCAAGTCCAAATCAACGAAATCAGAGATGAAAGGGGAAACATCACAACAGACACAAGAAAGATACAGAATATTATTCAGGAATACTTTAAAATCCTATTTGCTACTAAATTTGAAAATCTGAAAGAAATGGACAGATATCTAAAGGCATGGGAACCACCAAAACTAAACCAAGAAGAGATTAACAGCTTAAACAGACCCATAACACAAAAAGAAAATGAAACAGAAATACAAAATCTCCTGACTGAAAAAACCCCAGGACCAGATGGATTTACAGCAGAATTCTATCAGACATTTAAAGAAGATCTACATCCAATACTACTAATTTTATTCAAAAAGATAGAAATGGAGGGAGAACTTCAAAATTCGTTCTATGAAGCCAGCATCACTCTAATACCGAAGCCAGGTAAAGATACCACCAAAAAAGAAAGCTATAGACCCATATCCTTAATGAACATAGATGCAAAAATTCTCAACAAGATATTTGAAAACAGCATACAGACACATATCAAAAAGATCATCCACCATAATCAAGTCTGCTTTATCCCAGAGATGCAGGGATGGTTCAATATATGTAAGTCAATAAACATCATAAACCATAAAATGGGCACAAAGATAAGAACCACATGGTCACCTCAATAGATGCAGAGAAGGCCTTTGACAAAATTCAATATGCATTTACGTTCAAAGTCCTAGAGAGAATTGGACTGGAGGGAACATACCTCAACATAATTAAAGCTATATACAACAAACCCACAGCCAACATCATTCTAAATGGAGAAAAACTGGAAGCATTCCAATTGAAATCAGGAACCAGACAAGGCTGTCCACTATCTCCACTTCTCTTTAACATAGTGCATGAAACTCTTGCAAGAGCAATAAGACAAGAGTAGGAAATTAAAGGAGTAATAATTGGAAAAGTAGAGATGAAATTACCCTTTTTTACAGATGATATGATATTATATCTAAGAGAAGCCAAAAATTCCACCCAAAAACTCCTAAAAATTATTAACAAGTTCAGTAAAGTGGCAGGTTACAAAATTAACCTACAAAAGTCTGTAGCCTTTCTATATACCAATAACAAGCAATCAGAGAAAGAGCACATGGAAACACTCCCCTTCACAATAGCTGCAAAAAAATAAAATATCTCAGAACACACCTGACCAAAGACATTAAAGAGCTCTACAATGAAATTTTTAAATCACCAAAGAAAGAGATTGAGGAAGACATCAGAAGATGGAAGGGCCTCCCATGCCCATGGATTGGAAGAATTAATATTGTGAAAATGACCATCCTACCAAAAGTCATTTATAGATTCAATGCAATGCAAATCAAAATCCCCATGGCATTTTTCACAGAATTCAAAAAAAACATCCTAAGATTCATAGGGAAGCACAAAAGACTTCGGATAGCCAAAACAACCCTGAGCACTAAGAATAATGCCAGGGGGATTACTACATCAGATTTTAAGCTGTATTACAGAGCTGTAGTCATAAAAACAGCATGATACTGGCACAAAAATAGA
>NW_008354705.1:3051122-3052686 GCF_000622305.1 Nannospalax galili | reverse complement strand
CAAATATGCAATTTCAGCGACCTGATATTTGACAAAAGGGCCAAGAACATTAACTGGAGGAAAGACAGCATGTTTAGCAAATGGTGCTGGCAAAACTGGATCTCCACCTATAGAAGAATGAAGCTAAACCCCTATCTTTCACCCTGCACAAATTCAATTCCAAATGGATCAAAGACCTCAATGTAAATCCTGAAACTCTGAAACTATTAGAAGAAAACATTGGAAAAAAGCCTACAAGATATAGCTCTAGGAAAGAATTTTCTAAACCGGACATCAATTGCTCAGGGAACAAGGGCAAGACTTAACAAAAAAGATTTAACTAAAAAGCTTCTGTACATCACAGGAGGCAACCAGAGAAGTGATCAGAAAACCCACAGAGTGGGAGAAAATCTTTACCAGCAACACATCTGACAGAGGTTTAATATCCAGAATATATAATGAACTCAAAAAACAGAGAATCAAGACAAGAAGTAATCCAATTAAAAGATGGGCTAAGGAGCTGAACAGAGAGTTCTCCAAAGAAGAAGTAAACATGGCTATGAAACGTCTTAAAAGATGTTGAACATCACTAATCAGGGAAATGCAAATTAAAACCACTTTAAGATTTCACCTCACCCCAGTCAGACTGGCTAAGATCAAGAGAACAAATGATACCAAATGTTGGAGAGGATGTGGGGAGAACACTCATCCACTGCTGGTGGGACTGCAAACTTGTTCAACCCCTATGGAAAGCAGTGTGGAGAACTCTTAAAAAACTAATAATGAACTTACTATTTGACACAGTTACACCACTCCTTGGCATATACCCAAAGAACACATCCTATTGCAGAGACACTTGTACATCCATGTTTATTACTGCCCTTTTCACAATAGCTAAGAGATGGAAGCAACCTAAGTGTCCCTCAATTGACCAGTGGATAATGAAAATGTGGTTCATTTATACATTGGAGTTTTACTCAGCAATAAAGAAAATGAAATTATGAAATTGGCAGGTAAACAGATGGAACTAGAAACTGTTATACTAAGTGAAGTACAGACTCAGAAAAAAAATCGACATATGTTCTCCATCATATGTGCATCCTAGAACCAAAAACTGATAAGTGAGTATGTATTCCGACATAACTACAGGAACCAGGATAATGGAAAGGAAACAGGGAGGTAAAGGAAAAGAAAGAACCTGAAAGGGAAGAACAATAGGATACAGGCCTTAATACGGGAGATAGAGACAAAAATTGGGTTAGTTTGAGGGGAGGGGAGGGAAGGGTATACAAGGAACCTAGGGGATAAGGGGAAAGAAGGAGCTCAAGAGAGGTAGGACAATAGGAGAAGGGTATTATTAAGGGAGAAAGGGGGGAATGGGGGCACTTTAAGTGGGAAGACAATAGTGGAGGGATGAGACAATGCGAGAGATAATTCCTAGCTAGTTTTGAAAACCAGAGGTTACCATATTACTCCTAAAACCTACTGACAAATTATACATAGCAGATCAAGAATTGTATGTCTAGGTAAGGTTTATCTGAGAACAACTGGTCTTTGCCCAGGATTTATATGCATGGCACACAGT
>NW_008354705.1:3048258-3050832 GCF_000622305.1 Nannospalax galili | reverse complement strand
ACAATGGTCGAGCAGGACCTTTGACTTATCTTAACATAGGCGGAACTGGTAAAAGAAAGGAGCCAGGGACTCCTCCCAAGCCCATTTGACCCCTGAGGAACAGGTCCTCAAATGATTTTAAGATTAAAACTAAATTGGTTTATCAGGGCCAACTGCATGGCCTTAAACACCCAAAAGGAAAGTATAACCAAAGATTAAAGGGGTCAATATAATTTCTTAAGAGTCCGTATGCATAGATAAAGGCTATATAACAAGCAACAAAGCCAGATGATACCTTCTTTTGAGTTTTTGGCCAGACTGAGCAAAGGGACTCCCAGATAGTAAACCAGCATAGAACTGGGAGAATGAACAGCAGAGCCTAATCTTATCTAAAGTAGTATTGACAACTGATTGCTGCTAGAGGAGGAACAGCTGACCTTCCTAAAACAAAGACCTCTAGATAGGCTGACTAGATTCAACAGAAGGGTAAGTAGTAGGGATTGTGCTGACAAGACAGCAGACAGTAGCAGGGTTATCAGAATATAAGGGCTCTAGTGGGGGAGGGAGGCTTTTGGAGGGTGCCAACTGGGAAGTGTGTGTATAGTCAAATAAAATGGTTTGGGATGTTCGGTGTGATATACACACACCAAAAAAATTTAACAGTTTTTTAAAAATGTATTATATTTGAGGAGGAAGCATGGAAATTTGTCATGTTAATTAGTAGACATGATAAACATTCCCATTGAAATCCAACCGATGACTTCATAGACATACACAGGTGCCAAGGGTCTAAGTGCAACCAATTATGACTAGTAATAATCAGATGCATACATATTAGAGATGCATGTGCCAACATCTCAGTGTTAGTAGCAAAAACAATGAGTCTTCCTCCAAGGAACAATATATTCTAAAATGAAATGGAGAGCTTTTTTAAAGGTTAAAACTCACTCAATTTTATGTCTTATAGGGCTTATACTGAGTTCAATATAGTACAATTGTATTAACTGTGAACCTAGAAACTTGCACCCAGTTGTGAAAGAGATGTACTATTGCTCTGGAGAGCATGTGTATTACTGAATATGTTAAATCTGTAGAGAAATGCTTCATCTAATCATGTACATATTAAAAATTTTTTAAAAATTATTATTAAAAAATAATAATTAGTAGATGTGAAAAACATTACCATTGAAATCTACCTGACTACTTTATGTCCATACTTAGATGCCAAGGAGCTGAGAAAGTAACTGACTGTGACTAGTAATCAGATCTATAGAAGAGATTAGAAACACATGTGCAAACATCTTAATGTCAATTGCATTAAAAATGGAATTTTTCTGTATGAAACTGTGTATTTTAATAATGAAATGGAGATCTTTTTTAAAGGTTAAAACCTCATTTAATTTTTAATTTTATGTCTTATAGGGTTTATACTGAGTACAATATTGTATAACTCTAATAATTCAACTGTAAACCTAAAAATTTACAGCCAATTTTAAAAGAGATGCATCTTAGCTCAGAAAATTGTTATTGAATATGTCAATGCTGTTGTAATGAAATGCTTCTTCTAAGTATGTAGTTATTAAATAAATAATTACCTGTAAAAAAGAGTATCTTGCTACAACAAAACTGAGATGTAGGAGCTGGAAAGGTGACTTAGCAGTTAAGAGCACTGGCTGCTCAATCAGAGGATTCAGGTTTGGTTTCCAGCTCCCACATGGCAACTAACACCATCCCTAACTCCAGTTCTAGGGAATCCAACACCCTCTTCTGGCCTCTGAGGGCATTATATGACATGGCGACATGGA
The DNA here is from genome assembly GCF_000622305.1 of Nannospalax galili. Taxonomy (NCBI): domain Eukaryota; kingdom Metazoa; phylum Chordata; class Mammalia; order Rodentia; family Spalacidae; genus Nannospalax; species Nannospalax galili. The sequence goes on along the minus strand of NW_008354705.1, from coordinate 3,049,048 downwards.
CCCACTGACATACATGCAGGCAAAGCATTCACACACATGAAAATATAAAAATTTTAATTGAAATGTGATTAATTTCTTCATATATACTGTTAATCATGATTTAGTTCGTATTTTTCTCTATAACAAAGATAATGTATGTTCTGTTGGCTCCTTTCTCTTTTGATCAAACTGAGCATACTAGGTACTGTGTATATATATTTTCTTTTCAAATCTTCTGAAATCTCTCAGCATGAATGCTGTCTGATTTATGCAAGTTCATGCTTATTTCACAACTATATTTTATGGTTTTTTAAAATAAATGAACCATATTTTCTTTTTTTTAGAAGAAACATTTAATTACAACAGCATTGACATATTCAATAACATTTTCCAGAGCAAAGATGCACCTCTTTCAAAATTGGCTGTAAATTTTTAGGTTTACAGTTGAATTGTTACAGTTATAAACTATTGTACTCTGTATCACTCCTATAAGACATAAAATTAAATGAGGTTTTAACCTTTAAAAGACCTCCATTTCATTATTAAAATACACAGTTTCATGCAGAAAAATTCATTTGTAATGCAATTGACATTAAGATGTTTGCACATGCATTTCTAATCTCTAGATATCTGATTATTACTAGTCACAGTCGGTTATGTCTGAGCTCCTTAGCCTCTGAGCATGAACATAAAGTCATCAGGTAGATTTCAATGGTAACATTTTTCATATCTACTAATTATTAAGGAGCAAATTTTTATGCTTTGAAGAATTATTATTTTTTAATCATTTTTAAAAAATTTTAATAACTAT
>NW_008354705.1:3035836-3047998 GCF_000622305.1 Nannospalax galili | reverse complement strand
GCTACTAACCCTGAGATGTTATCACATGCATGTCTAAACTATATATATCTGATTATTACTAGTCATAATCAGTTGCACTTGGATCCTTGGTGCCTCTGTATGTCTATAAAGTCATCAGGTACATTTCAGTGGTAATATTTATCACCCCTACTAATTAACATGTCACTAATTTCCATGCTTCCTCCTCAAATATAATATATTTTAAAAAATTTTTTGATCTTATGTGTGTGTGTGTGTGTATCATACAGAACATCCCAAACCGTCTTATTCAACTATATACCCACTTCCCAGATGGCGCCTTCCCATAGCCTCCCTCCCCCCACTATAGGCCTTATACTCTGATATCCCTGCTATTGTTTGCTGTGTTGTCAGCACCCCAGCCATTCCCCACTACTTGCCCTTCTGGTGAATCTAGTCAGCCATCTAGAGGTCTTTTTTTCAGGAGTGTCAGCTGTTCCTCATCTAGCAGTAATCAGTTGTCAATATTCCTTTAGACAAGACTGGGGTCTGCTGCTCACCTTCCCAGCTCTATGCTGGGTTACTATCTGGGAGTCCTTTTGGCCACCCTGGCCAACAACTCAAAAGAAGGTATCACCTGTCTGGCATAGTTGTTTGTTATGTAACCTTTAGCTATGAATATGGACACTGAAGAAATTATTACTCCTACAACCTACTGACAAATTATACATAGCAGATGAAGAAATATATGTCTAGGTAAGGTTTATCTGAGAACAACTGGTTTTTGCCCAAGATTTTTCTACATGAGACACAGTAATTAAAAGTACTAGACTGGTGGAACTAACTTTCTTGGACATTTAACAGACATACTTTGAGGCCTATTCTAATTTGGTCAGAGGGACATAAAGGACAGTTTTTGCTCCTTGCCCTCCTAGGTCGACTAGTTCCAGGGGACTATGAGCATCTCTCAAAATGTCCTGTAATGGAGGTGGGTCACCTGTCCTCTTGATCAAGGTGGCCGAGGAGACCCCACGAGATGGACTTGAACCAGTGTCCAGTCTAAAGAGAAGAGGGTCATCAAGGAGGAATCATTTCCTCCATGCTTTCACGTGAAGCCAGCCATGGTCAAGCAGGACCTTTGACTTATCTTCACATAGGCGGAACTGGTAAAAGAAAGGAGCCAGGGACTCCTCCCAAGCCCATGGGACCCCTGAGGAACAGATCCTCAAACGACCTTAAGAGTAAAAATAAATTGGTTTTTCTGGGCCAACTGTATGGCCTTAAACACCCAAAAGGAAAGTATTCTATGGTATTTTTAAGAGTCAATAGTCTATGATAGTCTATGATAATTACCATAACCAATCATAGAATCTCTCATGTTGATTATATGTTCAAACTTATCAAATGGTTTACCGGTAAGTGAGCATACTGATGATTCCTTCAGTCAAATAAGGTCATGATAATGTGGTGAAGCAAACTGTCCCTCAACTCCAGCATTCATTGTTGAGCATTCATTTCTTCCTAAAACTTCTACAAATTGTAAATTCTGAATGGGTAAACTAGTCTTGAATGCAGTCCATTCATAGGTTGGATTCAGGTTTGTCCCTTCTGTCTCTTATTCTGGAACTAACTAGAGCTACGTTCATTTCATGGAATGAGTAGGAACAAAAGAGAACTACTCAATGCAAGCTTGTTCCAGTGTTCCAGTTTTACCGTGTCTGCAAAAACCTCATTAATTAAGTCAGGTCATCAACCAAAGCCAGAAAGATAAGGATACATGAAATTTTGCTCTATTGACTTTATATTCACATGCTTCCTACCTGGAAAGTTCATCCTACTTCATCCTTGGATGATTGAAAGTTATAACCTATTTTAGTATCAGATTAAAAGTTCAGGATATATATATCTTGGGATTGCCTCATTCACAAAACTTATTACATGGGCTTACTCTGCCTTCCAGGCTGTTTACAAATAAAAAAATTAAACTTTTTCCACTCTTTTATTTCCATAAAAGCTGCTCACCATTTTCCACTGCTTAGGACAGGTTTTTCACAATCTATGAGAAGCCCATCAAGATGTTAACATCGTTGGAAAATTTTGTTTTAGATAGCCTACATCTAGGTACTAATTCCTGATAGCCAACATAAGAAAATACATTATAATGTATATTATGCAAATTATAAATGTGTATATTATAAACTTCAATTATATAACTTTTCTGAATGTTAAATAGGATGGATTTAAAAAAATGTTCTGTTTGTTATTATGTTTCTATTAACTCTGAAGGAAGATGGAGAATTAAAAATGAGAGATTGGCGAGATGTCCCAGCATTTAAGAGCACTGGCTGCTCTTGCAGAGGACCCAGATTCAGTTCCAGAACCCCCATGGTGGCTAACAATTGCCTGTAACTAGAGTTCCAGGGCATCCTAAATCCTTTTCTGACCTCCGTGGGTATTGCATGACATGGGTGCATTTATATACATGCATGCAATGCACTCATACACATACAAAAAATAAATAAATGAAATATTTAAAAAAGAATAAAATGAATAATAAATCCAGATAATCTGAAGAAATGAGTATTTTAGGCATTAAACCTAGTCCTATTCATGGAGATGAAAAGATGATAGACAGAATCTATGAGGTGGTATCTAAACAAAATGATTATTTCCCCTTTACCATCATTCATCACTATATCTCCTTAAATAAATCCCATTGACTACTAATGAAGAGTGAATAAGATTATGCTGCCACATTGTACAATCTCCCTTGTTTACTTCATCTATGTAGTCATATCCTTTCAGCATTGATTTGCACAACTCCATCATATTAGAAAAAATATAAAGTGTCTTTTTATTATCAGCTACTGTGATAAACAAAAGCAAGGAAAGAATACTTGCTTCCCATGGTTTTGCCTGAGAGCATTATGATTCACTTTATAATTGGGGAAATCAGTCATCTGAGTCAATGCATATGAAGAATTTTTATTTTTTGGCAAACATATTAACTGATATAAAAACATTTGAAATTGTGTCATTGTTTCCATGAAAACATAAGGCAAACTTCTACGTATGTGATCATGTGTCCACTGGCCAGTGCCTCTATGAATATTTTCCAAAAACCTAGGAAATATCAGAAAGATCCTGGAATCTCGGCCTGATGTAATTCATTGTGGGAAACTTTCAGCTATGTCGATTCTAAAAAGGCATCATTAAAATTAAAAGCTTTGATAGTGAGTAGGTGGGTCATAAAGGCAAGCTTGGACCTTGTCATATCCAGAGAAAGCCCCCACTGATATTTGTTTATATATTGCATTGTTAAAATCCAATATCACATTTTTTCTCTGCTGATCAGATTGTTCAGCTTTATTCACTGGTGTTTCTTTCAGCTGGCTCTTGTTTGGTTTTGATATGCTCCATTGTTAGCATTTTGTTTGTTTGTATTTTCAGCATATTATTTCTTACTAACTAACTCTTCAAGGCACTCTGGGCTTATTTGTATATTACTTGTCCCCATCTAAAATCAGCTATGTTTCCAAAATTTGTATTTTTAATTAGAGCATGGTATAAGAAAACAAGCCTGGGAACAAACTCTGGTCATTGCTCCTGGGTTACCCTGCTTCTAGGCTCTATCCGCTTACATATTCAGCATATAACGTTATTTTCAATTGTACTAACTGTATGTATCTTTTAATTTCACTTACTTTTTATTTTATGTATGCATTGTCTGCATGTGTACAGGTGCATCTGTGTCAAGGAGTGGCCTCAGAGGTCAGAAGATGGCATTGGAGCCCCTGGAACTGGAGTTATAGAGGGCTGTTATTTGCCATGTGGGTGCTGGGAATTGAAACTGGGTCCTCTGCAAGAGCAACCAGTGCTCTTAACCACTGAGTTATCTCTCCAGTCCCTGACTTGTATATTTATACATACATATATCTAAATGCCACAATATCTTTATCTATAATAAGATGAAAGCGTTAGTACTTGTGCATAAAGCTCTAATTACGTGTCACGTACATCATCGTAGCTTTACCCCTTGCTCGTTTGTAATCTCACAATCCAGCAGTAAAAACCCTGGTTCTTGTAAGTCACCATCCACTTACTCAGTTGAACAATTACAAGATTTCTATGATGAAAGGGCTCATAATTTTAGCAATTAGACTCAACACCAATACTATATCCAAATTTATTAGCATTTAACCTAATCTACATTCCTTAATGAAATTATTCCAATAGGTACTTTTGTCTCCTGTCACTTTTAAGGATATTTCATAGATTTTTAATACCCTATCCTGGGATTTCTTGGCTATCAAAATACAAATATATTAATGTTCACGTGATTTACACTAAAATTTCATGAGACCGGACAAAAATACATAACCATGTACCCACCCATAGTGCAGCAAACAGAACAGTTTAGCAATCCGAAAATTATACACTGTATTTTATTGATTATAATTTTCTTTTGCCCAAAATGTCAGAATCACTGAGTTGCTTATAATTTCTATAGTTTTGCATTTTTATAATGTCATATCAGAAGGATATGGAATAATAAAATATGTAGCATTTTAAGTTTAATGTTTTTCACTTGGTGATTTGCGTTTAAGTTAAGACCACATTTTTATGTAATTTGGTGGCTCACTTCATTAATCACTAGAGAGAATTTCATTGCATGAAAAGTTTATTCACCCAGTGAATGACACATTGGCTACTTCTAATATTTATAAACATTTAATATTGTTGTTATAAAATTTCCATTGCTGGTTATTTTATATCAATTGAGTAAATGCTCAAGAGCACAACAGCAGATCTAGATGGTAAGTCTATGTTTATCCTGCTAAAATAACGTCCAAAATGTGTTACATGATGAATTTAACATTTTGTGTTCCACCCACATGAAAAAGACTTCCTGTGGTTCCTCATACTTATGTTCAAGTCCACGTGTCAATTTTTATTTTAGTCATTCAATTAGTGTATATTATTACCTCATGGTTTGGGTGACAAATGGCAGTATGCAAAAGTCTGTGGCTTTTCTTTTCATTAATTTAAGGTTTTAGGGCACATGTCATAGTTCCTAAGGCCAACAGGCAAAGAATCCCTGGACCACCAGCCTCTGGCCCATACTTCCTCACCACCCTTAATGCCATCACCAATAGGTAAAGGATCCAGGGGACTTCTGCCTGTAGCAAACACTTCCTGTTCCTCCTAACTCCCCAACATGTAAGGAGTCCCTGAATCCCCAGCCTCTGGCCCACATGCCCACCGTACCTCAAGTTCCCTTTTTCTCCTGCACGTACTTGACCACACAGTGCACTCATCTCAGCCAAACCTGCAAGAAGTCTCTGCACCTCACATGAGTGTACCATGTTGGTAATACCAGGTGAGTGCTGGCGTCCCCTCTTCACCAGTACATATCTTGGCCTCTAGGAACGTCCCTAAATATAGAAGCAAGAAGGCATGATGCATACAAACACCTGGTGTACACACAGACAATGCTCTGCATATAACCAGATGGTGAATTTATAGGTTATGGAATCCGCAAATCCAATACACTCTCCTTCAGCATCTTAAGAACCCTTGCTTTAAAGATCAGAGAACATGTGAATTGGCCTTTCTTGTGTAATTCTTCCTGCCCAACACACACTGTATTAACTGTTTGGCAAGACTAGAGGCCATGCCCTCATTCACTAAGCCAGAATCACCTCTATCTACCCCATGCACAAATCAATAGCAAGACTTTCTACAAATTCGTGGGACAATGAGTCCAGCCAAGATTCACAAAACAAAGGAAATACTAATGACCAAAACAAATGCACATTCAACTCAAGTGTACCAGACAATCGCGGCAACTGACTGCAGATGGGTGTCTCCTGAACAAATTTTAAGGAAACACAAATAAACAAGTGAACTAATAAGATAGTTCATATTATAAAAATGAAATTTAACAAAGAGATAGAAACACTGAAGAAAAAAAATCAAACTTAAATGATACCGGAAATGAAAGTTTCGATAAGTCAACATCTGTGGAAAACCTCACTAATAGAATGAAACAAATAAAGAACAGAATATCGAGATTTCAGGAGAAGAATGAATGAAACATAAAAGATCTATGGGATAACATGGAAAGATCAAATTTAAAAAATATCAGCATAGAAGGAGAATAATCCCATCCTTAATATGGAGGGAAAACATCTAGGTACAAAATGCATACAGAAGACCAAATACGAAGTATGAAACAAACCTCCCCGTGCCATACTACAATTCAAATACTAAATATAGAGAATAAAGAGAGTGTTAAAAGATGTAAAAAAATAAGGTCCAAGTCATATATAAAGGCAGGCCCATCAAAAAATAGCTGATTTCCCAATGGAAATTTTATAAGCCAAAAGAACTTAGACCAATGTACTTCAAGTCCTGAAAAACACAAATGGCAACTCAGTTCACTCTACCTAGGAGAACTACCCATCATAATGGAAGGTGAAAGAAAAACAGTCCATGACTAAAACAGTATAGTTTATGTCCACTAAGCCTTCTCTACACAGGGTGCTTAAGGGAATACTTTTAACAGAAAAGAGTGATTGGTATATCCAAGAAGCTACAGAAAATAAGGAGAGAAAGCTCAATATATTTGTTAAGCAAATGGAAACTAATATATATGTATATGTGTATATATTATATATACATATACTATGAAATCAACAAAATGACAATAACTAATGTCTTTCATTATTATACTCTGAATATTAATAGTGTCAGTTCTTCATGAAAAAGCATGGACTAGCAGATTGAATGCGAAACATCACTCCTCTTTAGATGCCTCCACAAAACACATCTCATCAACAAAGACAAACGTCAAACTAAACTACTAAAGGTAGTTCAAGAAAATGGAATTAGAAATCAAGCAGGAGTCATTATTCTGATATCTGATCAAACAGACTTGAAACCAAGAGATGGCAAAAGATATACAAAGGTCACCTCATAATGATTAAGGTAACAACCCACCAAGATGACATCACCACCCTAAATACACACACAAAACACAGACACTCCAATTGCATAAAACAAAAACTACTAAAATCAGAGATTAACATACCATGGTAATAGAAGGTGACTTAAAACTCTATTCACAGCCAGGCATGGTGGCAAACCTTTAATCCCAGCACTCGGGAGGCAGGAGCAGGCAGTTCTTAGAGGCCAGGTTGGTCTACATAATGAGTTCCAAGACATGGGGAAATACAGGGGGAGTTTGTCTCAACAAGACAAAAAAAAAAGAAAAAGGAAACCTTCCATTTTCACCACTAAAAGTTTATCCATGCAGAAATGAATAGAAAGTGGAACTAAATGACACCATTGATCAACTGGAATTAACAGACATCTACAGAACATTCAAATATTCTTCTCAGCAGACAATGCAATATATTTCTAAAACTGACCAAAAATCAAGACACAAAGCAAGTATTAATGAATTTAAGAAAATTAAAATATTTCCCTAAATTCTATCTGACATCTTACTGTAAGAGCTACAAATCCATAGTAGGAGGAATAACAGAAAATGCAAACTCACAGACTAAATAACACGCTAATAAACAATGAGTGGATCATCAAAGAAATAAGTAAATTAAAAAATTCCTAGAATACAATGAAAATAAGCATACAGTACATCAAAATCTACAGGATACAATAATGGAAAGAGGAAAGTACGCAGTTTTAAGTGCCCATATTACAAATCAGAGTGATTCTGAATAAATAATTTAATAATACCTCTCAAGGCTTTGGAAAACATGAATAAACAAAAATCAAAACTAATAGAAAGAAATAATTGAACTAGTGACATAAATCAATGAAATAGAAAAAAATTAAAAATTGATTGAATCAAGAGTTCTTTGAAAAAATAAAGTTGGATATGTTAGTACTCATCTTCAATCCCAGAACTCAGGAAGCAATGGTGGGCAGACTTCTGTGAGATCCAGGACAGCCTAGTTTACATAGAGTGTTCTAGGACATCTGGAGATACTATACAACTCTGTTTCAAAAAGAAGACAATACATAAATGACATAAAAATTAAAACCCTAAGCCAAATTAACGAAAGAGATAAGTGTGAAATTAATAAGATTAGAGATAAAGAAAGACCTCACAGCAGATACCAATGAAATCAAGTGGATTATTAGAAGATACTTCAGAAATCTACATTACACCTAATTGGAATACTTAAAAGAAATAGATGGATTTCTAAATGCATATAAACCATGAAGAAGTTTTTTTTTAAATCTTTTTTTTAATGAAGCAGATGAATCACAAGAAAGAAGATTGAAAGAACAATTAATAATACCAAACAAACTCCAAAATAACAACAAAATTCTATGGGCATATGCATTCAATACAGAATTTTAACAGACCTTTAAGGAAGTACTAAAATTCATCTCAAATTGTTCCATAAAGAAGAAAAGGAAGGACAGGTTCTACATTCTTTCTTCAATGGCCAGATGGCACTGATAACTAAGACAGATAGAGATACAACAACATAAAGAAAATTATAGCCCAATCACCTTGGTCAACATAGACACAAAAATTCCCACCAAACATAAAATACTAGCAAAAAAAATTCAAGTAGTAACAAAAAGATCATTCACTAAAATGAGGCTGGCTTCTTTCAGAGACGCAGAGATGGTTCAACATATGGAAGTCAATAAATACAACCCAATACATGAATAAATCCAAGGACAAAACCTACATGATCATCTCCATAGATGCAGAAAGGCCTTTGACAAAATCTAGCATCCATTCGTATTAAAAGCCCTGGAGAGATGAGGAGTATAGGGAACACAGTAAAGGCAATACAGAACAAGCCAGTTCTCAACCCCAAAGCTTTTCCTGTAAAATCGACTCCATCTCACACAGTGCGTGGTCTCAGCTAGAGCAAAAGAAGCAAAATAAGGCAATAAAAGAGAAACAAATGGAAAAGGAATAAGTCAAAGTATCTTTGTTTGCAGAGAATATAATAAAGATACTAAAGACTCCACCAAAAATTTTCTAAAGCTGCTAAACACTTTCAGTAAAGTGGTGGGATATAAAATTAATGCACAAACATCAGTAGCCTTTGTATATACCAATAACTAGCAGAATGAGGAAGAAATCATGGAAATAATTTCTTTCACAATAGCTTCAAAAAGTATTTTGGAATAAAGCAAACCAAAGGAATGTGCAATGGAACTTAAAAAAATAGAACACTGGAGATGAAAAGGCCGCCCATGGTCAAGGACTGATAGAAATGGAATAGTAAAAATGGCCATTCTGTTGGGCATAGTGGCATATGCCTTTAATCCCAGCACTTGGTAGGCAGAGACAGGCAGAAGTCTGTGAGTTCAAGGACAGCCTGGTCTACATAGTGAGTTCCAGGACAGCTGGGGCTACAGAGAGATCTTGTCTCAAAAAGACAAAAAAGAAAATAAAGGCCATTCTATACAAAGCAATCAACCGATTCAATGCAATTCAATTATTCACAGAAATTGAAATAATAACTTAAAATTCATTTGGAAACATAAAATAGCCAGGATAGCCAAAAATTCTGAATAATAAAAACACTGCTGGAAGTATCACCATGCCTGATTTCAAGACCTACTGAAGAGCCATCATTATAAAGGCAACATGGTACTGGCCTTAAAATAGACACTTTGATCACTGGAGTGGAATAGAACTGAAAAATCCATACACAAGACCGCACTCCGACAAATGCCTGATTTTTTTACAAAGATTCTAAAATACACGTTGAACAAAAGCAGCAACAGCAACAACAAATCAAAACTTGTGCTGGACAAAGAGTATCTGCATGTAGAAGAGGGAAACTAGATCCTTGGCGCTCATTCAGCACAAATTCCAAAGGGATCAAGGACCGCAACTCAAGACCTGGTAATCTGAGATTTCTAGGATGAAAAGGAAGGCATACAGTTCAACTTACAGGCACAGGAAAAGACTTTCTGAACCGTACTCTGGAAACCCAAGAAACAAAAGTAGCAATCAACAAAATGAAATCTCATGAATCAAAAGTTTCTGAACAACAAAGGAAATCAGCAACCAAGTGAAGACATGGAGACACAGAATGGGAAAACAAAATACCACACCTTCTCCTTACTGCCCCACCCAATTTAATGTACTCATACATATACATATGTATGTATATATATATACTTATATACATATATGTGTATATGTATATATATATATACTTATATATAATATGAACTAGAATTTGATTTGTGTCCCCAAATGTCCTTCAGTATGGATCCACCCTCTTGGCCCAGCAAGAATCCCTTCCCTATAAGATACACCCTCTCCCCTCCTGGTAGCCATCAATTGCCAAGTTGCTTAGTTTGGTTGTAATTTTTAGCAACTTCCCCATGTCTATGCTGAGATTTTGTCTGATTAAATTTGCCATCACCATTACTGGGATTTCATGTGAGTAACTGACCAGCTGTCTGAAAGACTGTTTCTTTGTAGTCATCCAATCCCTCTAGCTCTTACAGTTTTTCTGCCTCCTCTTTTTCAATGATCCCTGAGTGCTGGGAGACAGAGGTTTGAAAAACGTGCCCCATTCATGGACAAATACTCTACAGCTCTTGTTCTCTGCACGTTGGCTAGCTGTGGGTTTCTGTGTTAATCACCATCAGCTGCATAAGGCAACTTCTCTGCTGAGAGTTGAGAGATGCATTCATCCTATGTTTAAAGGTTGCTTTGTAGATATGTCACTTAAGGTTAAGCATCTCACAGACCCTTCTTCCTTGTGTTTGACCAGCTCTGGAACTCAAATAATCTCCAAGAATTGCAAAAAGCAGCTTCTTTTGTGAAGGGTGAAAGGTGCACTTATCTGTAATTATGAGGATGCGTATTTAGAATAAAGAAATTACACTGGTCTAGGAACATGGCCCTGCAATCATCTAATGAAATCTAATCTATTTGTATATATTATCTTTTTTATATATTCCTGAACATAATTTGCTAATATTTTGTTAAAAGATTTATTTTTATATTCATGAGAGATAATGGTTCAGTTTTCTAATTATCTCTTATGTGTATTTGATATTAGGATGATGCTTTCCTAATTAAATATTTTTCTTTTTTTTGGAAAATATTTTGAAAAATTACCATGATTTTTTTCCTTAGATGGATTTTCTTAGAAATGCATCTGTTCTTCTTGCTTTCTTTATCTTTCATGCAATTTTTATTAACTTTCATTTATTTTCTGCTCCTTAATTTTGTCTTCTTAAATTATCTATAGTATAAGCACTGGTTATTTAAATTAGAATGTTTTTCATCTTTAATATATGCATTTAATCCATAAATTTTCCACTAATCACTACTTAAATACTGATGCTTTAATTTTATTTACTTTTAAATTTTTCAAAAATTATCCAAAAACTTCCCTTTTGACACTAATGATAAATTGAACAATTTTGTATAATTTTTGGCTACCTTTCAGTTATTGATTTCTAGACTACGTATATTGCAGACTGAGAATGCGGTATATTATGATTTCAAATCTTTCCACCTATTAATGCGTGTTTAAATAGTAAAAAGATAATGTTGTGTATCCTGTGGAATTCTCTGTGGATACCTGAACGGAATGTGTACTCTGCTGTTGTTAGATAGAATGCTTTGTAAATGTCATTTGGATAAAGTTGATTGATTGTGCTGCTCAGGTTATCAACAAGTTTAATGAGTGTTTCTTGGCTTGCTATAGCACTTACTAATGGAGATACATACATTGAAAATATAACAGAGGCTCTGTCTTTTCTCCCCACAGTCTTGTCCTTGTTGTGGTTATGGATTCTCCATACCCTGATTTTGGATGCCTAGACATTTAGGATTATTCGGTCTTGGGCCTTCAGTGCTCCCTCACCCAGCCCGTGGTCACCCTTGGCAGTACAATTCTTTCTGATCTGTTTTATGACTTCATTTTTGAGCACCTTCCTTGTAAAATTTTTAAAAACAATATTAGGGCCTGCACTACTAGTCAGGCCTCTTGGGGTAAGTCTATAGCGCAGCTCTCCGCACCGCGACTCCCTAAGCCTCATTCACCCTTCCACCCCACCCCCCACCCCCCTGCCCCCCCGCCTGGCATTCTATACTCTAGCTTGGACCCTGTGCCATTCCTAGTCTTGGGGCCCCAGACACCTGGGGAACCAATACTGTTTCCTGATCCTTCTCAC
>NW_008354705.1:3027515-3029659 GCF_000622305.1 Nannospalax galili | reverse complement strand
TAAAACATCATTTAATTTATGTCTTATAGGGTTTATACTGAGTACAATATTGTATAACTGTAATAATTCAACTGTAAACCTAAAAATTTACAGCCAATTTTGAAAGAGATGCATCCTACCTCAGGAAACCGTTATTGAATATGTCAATTGTGTTGTAATGATATGCTTCTTCTAAGTATGTTGTTATTAAATAAATCATTTTTAAAAATTAAAAAAAAAACAATATTAGGCCTTCTTGAAAAAATGAATCAGGTGCCATTATGTAAAACTAACATCTGAAACTTCTCTTCATCTTTGCTGTTGTTGGTTGTCATTGTTGTTGCTGCTGTGGTTGAGACATGATCTCCCTATGTCCCAACTGACCTGAAACTTGCTATAAAGACTAAGCTGGCCTGGCTCTCACAAAGCTGTGCGTGCTCTGCCTCCCCAGTGCTGGGATTAGGGATGTGTACCACCATGATCCACAAATTTTCTTCTGAAAACAGCTTTGTCTGGAGTTAAAGATTCACCTATTTACTGATTGTCGTTAGCATGCTTTTCCATCTGTCAACATATAGGTCTTTGTATTTGAGGTGAACTCTTATGAGAAACAAATCACTAAATCAATTTGACTTTTAAGTACTTTTTTGTGACACTTGACCAACAGGTTACAATAAACATTTTCTGAGCAATCTGTGCCTCTTCAATAAGACTACAATTCTATGTGAAATCCAAATAACCATGTAATGGGAAAAAAGATTCTAGTAACTTATCATTATTAAAGTAAATGAAAATAAAAAGATAAAATATTTTTTGAAAAAATGTGCCAATCTATAATTCCCTAGTGAAATTATCTTTTTGTAATTATAGGAGAAATTAATATTTTTCTCTGAATAGCAAAAACCAAAGGCATTCGGCACTAACCTAAGGAAAAATATTGGGAATTCTGTATCTGTGTGTGTCGCATGCATGCATGTGTATATATGCATGTGCATGTGCATGAAGGCCAGAGGTAAATGTTGAGTCTCAATCATTCTGAACCCTATTGTTTTAGATGAGGATTCTCACTGAATGGGTAACTTACTGATTTGGCAAGGGTGGCTGGCTAATGAGCTTCAGGAATATATTTGTACTATACTTGTTCTTTTTTTTAATGTATATTTTAATTAAATTTTTGTGCACTTTATACAGTAGATCTTAATCATATTTAGACCCTTCCCTTGCGTGCAGCCCCCCATGGCCCACCCAAGAGATTCCATGCATTCTGTCAACAAGTCAAGTTTGTGTTCCCACATATCTCTTGGTATGAGTTCATCCACTGGAGCCTGGTCAGCCTAGTGTCACTCCATTAAAGAAGATCAACTCTCCCTGCCTATTCTTTTTTGAACAAGGTCTTTTACTGGCCTGGAAGTTAGGAAGTAGGCTAGCCTGTCTGGCTAGCTACACCAGGGATCCAACTGCCCCAGCCCACCCCAGTGCTAGGTTACAGATACACATCACTGTGTCCAGATTTTTATGTGAGGGCTGATGATCTAACCCAGGTCCTCATGCTTGTACAGGAAGCATTTACTGACTGAGACATCTCCTCAGCTTCTCAGTTTGATAATCCTTTATTGCCCGTATTTTAGTTCACTGACTCTCACTTCTGTTAGTGTCTTTATTTCAAACATCTACTATATTTCGTTATAGAGATTGTTCTACATATGTGTCCTAGTTTGCTTTTCTGTTGCTGTGATGAATATCATTACTCAAAGCAACTTGGGGAAGAAAGGGTCTAGTTCATCTTCCATTTCTGGGTCACATTCTCACATTCAAGTTAGCCAATATTCAGTGTATAGAACTTTATCAACATCAACAAATATGTGTTCCTACTGGTTAGTTCTCAGTGGTTTCTGCTCCAGATAAGTAGGTTTCAGCTATTTTCTGTTGTCACTGTTATCCCTGTATTTTAGTACAATGATTTTTCAATGAAAATTCCACTTATGGTGGTTTCAAGGAAAAACATTTCAGTGTATATAACTTTTATAGGTGTTGCATAAAGAAAGAGCTTCCAAGCTCTTAATATGTTAGCATATATATATATATATATAAATTCAGTGAACCAGTCCCTACAGAATATATCTTAATGAGTTCCAAAGGTTTGGCTATAAACACCAAAGCTATCT
>NW_008354705.1:3013203-3027344 GCF_000622305.1 Nannospalax galili | reverse complement strand
TGATTGACTTACATTAAATTAAGCTGAGATACAATGCCCACTCATTACTTTGATTGTGCATGTTTATAAGTTATTCAACACCAAAAAGGGGAAGATGGTAGTTATATATTACGTGATTCCGGAAAGGCTCTTATGACTATTTTGCTTCAATAAATTTAATGCTAACCTTTTTCTTTTCAAATGACTGATAATTTAACCAAAGGGAATGAATAAACAGTTTAGCACTTTGAATTAAAAATTGGTATAGAATTAGAAATTACACATTTTGAATTAAAAATTGGTATAGAATTAGAAATTATAGACTGAATTTAAAATTGGTATAGAATTAGAAATTATACAGCAATCATTTTTTTAAAATATCAAGTCTCAGCCAGCCGTGGTGGTGCACACCTTTAATCCCAGCACTTGGGAGACAGAGGCAGGCAACTCTCTGTGAGTTCAAGGCCAGCCTGGTCTACATACTGAGTTCCAGAACAGCTGGGGTTACAGGAAGGCCCTGTCTCAAAAAGACCAAAAAAAAAAAAAAAAAATCAAGTCCCAATTTGTTGGTCCTGTTACTTCCATTGGCAAGATGTTGCCTTAATAAACTGTGACCCTCATTAGCCAGCGTAGCCTGAAGAGCACTCAGAATTGTGTTTCATAATTGTTCAGGCAGACAAAGATCAAAGGGGAAGCACCCGCCTTCGTTTTTAAGGATGTTCTAAATTAAACTTGTTTAAATTTCTATCAGTGCCTGTTAAGTTTTTCTAATTGACATGAATATTCTTTTCTCCAGGGAGCTTTTCAGTAAGTCTAGCTAAATGCATTTTTCACATTCTGTATTTTTAAAATTCCACTTCACTCAACAACTTATTTTTGCATTTATGCGAATGAAGAGAGTTTTCTCCACACATTAACAGAAACACTAAATTGCTACGATTTTTCTGTGCTTTGGTTGTGCATTTATTTCTCCATCTGTTTTATGTTTCTGTCATCCCATGAATCTCACCTAAGAGAAACAACATGATTGTCGTTACTACAGGATTTATTGAAGAATGAAATTGTTGCTATTTTCTTCCTAATTTTGATTTTTAATCTTTGTGAAGCCCCTCCACAGATAGCAGTCTTCCATCTCATCAGACTTGTGAATACATCCATTTTTCCATTCTTAGATCTTTCAAACTATCAAACTACCTCATTTATAATCAGTCTGGTAGGCACTGCTAATCAAGGTGCCCTAACTTCCCTTAGTACAAGTGGTAATCAAGTAACCAGCCTGTGTAAAATGAGTCTATCTTTGAAATACAAAGATTAAGCAAAGTGAACCAAGGAAGATGGGAGGTAAAATTCCAGATGTTGCCCAATACCTGACATACACAAATATTTTGTTAGTTACCCAGTGAAACACTAATCTTTATGCTACTACAAGAAGAAGTTTCAGATGTAATCAAGGCCCCATTGCAGTTGAAATGAAGTAGGGCCTTTTCTAATTTAGGGTATTCTTTAGAGGAACAAGGCCTTAACAGATACATTCAAAGCATAAGAAGAATTGAATTCAGGAGACTGGCCATGGCTAATTTTAACTTAGAGTGACCATACAACAGGAATTGTGGGTATTCTTTAGAAACTAACCACAGCATCTGCTAAGAGTCAGCAAGGATGTAAGGACTTGAGTCCTACAGCTACAAGGAATAGGATTCTCCCAACAGCCAAAGTGAGCATGGAAATAGATTCTGCCCCAGGACTCCCAGTTCTCAACTCAGTCCATTAATCAAAGTTGAAATTCGATGTGGAAAAATAATGCAGTCACACCATGCCCAGTCTCTTGAAAACCAATGAGTGTTAATAGAACACAGTTGTACAATGCTATTTCTGGTAAACACCAGTAAAAATCTAATAAAGGGAACGGGTAAGAACTAATTCAGCTCACGGCAGAAATGTGAAAAGATGGTGTTAGTACTGTGGAAGAAGAAAGAGAGGGCTTTGGAAGAAGACATAGGTATGTGTATGTCGGAAAATCAGGAAATTTGTCCAGTGTCGAAGTTGAAAGAAAGTCCAAAAGCTGTTCATTGTTCACTCTTGCTCTCCAGGGTCCCAGAATGCTTTGCTTTCAATCCTTCTTGGGGCTCACTCTTCTGTATCACAAAAAAAATGTACCTCAGAGCACATCATCCCAGAAGCTTTACCAACGAAAGCACTTCTGAAAAGAGATTCTGGAACTTCTTCTCCCAGGCTTGGGAGACCTTTATTCATTTACTCATGTGTCTACCCACTTTCCGCAGCTACCTGTGTGACACTAGAGATGCTGAATTGGATAATGAATGGCATTTATTATGATCACAGTGCTGTCTATTTAATGCCATTCACGCTCTGAAACTTAGCTTGGCTAATACCTTTTGTAATAAGTAGAATGCCCCCCATAGATACCCAAGACTTAATCTTCCTGTGAGCATGTTAGCTGATATAGCAAAGGGACTATTGAGGGATAGTTAAAATCATTATGCAATATCATTCCAAATTACTTGGATGGGTGCAAATTCAATCAGGAAGTTTCTCAAAAGGAGAAAAGCCAAGCAGAATATTAGGGTGAAGTGATGGGACAGGGGGATTCTGCATGGTGGTGCTTGCTCTAAAGGTGAACAAGAATGTCACAAGTAGGAACGAGGCTGACCTGAAGAGGCTGGAAAGGCCAAGCTAAATGATCCTGTATAGAGCATAGGAAACAGAATGCAACTTTCCCACCACCTTGACCACAGCACAGTGAGACCCATGCTGGTATGTGATTCATAGATTAAGACAGCAGCACATGTTTATTCACATGCTTATTGTTTAAGCCACTCATTTTGCAAAAATAAAAGCATCATTACAGCAACAAAATATCCATATGTCATCTAGCTTTTAGGTACTCTAAGTTCCCTTCTTCTCCTTCACCCTTTATATCTAGTACATTCTTTTCTCAGCACTCTTTTCATAGAAAATGACTTATTCACCTGTCTGAAGGTGCCAGTGTCCAGACTCCAACGTTCTATCTGTATTTATATACACCAAGGTCTGGCACAGCAACCTGGCATAGAGTAAGTGCTTCACAAAGACTTGCCAGAGTAAACCATAACTGCAGTGCTTACAGTTAGCCATTAAAAAATAAAATCAGATGATACTCTGAAAACAAACTGTGGCACATTTCACCTCTGATCACCCCCTTTCACAGTGATAGCTAAACTGGAAGCAGCCAGATTTGATCCATAAACTAGTCACCACCACCTCACTTTCACCTTGACTATATTCTTTGCTCAATCATAAAATATTACCACAGAGTTTGGGATGCTATCTAAGTCTCTAGCCACACCTGCACTTTGTTAGAAAGTTTTAAATATTATCTACAATTTTCATACCTTATCTCAATGGTATTTTATATGCAGGTGTCTTTAAGGAAATCTAATCAATATTCAGATTTTTTATGGGGCCTAAGAGCCATAGAGTTACCTGTCTCTGACCCCTATTTTATAGGAAAGGCAGAAGAATACAACCCTGGGATATTTTTCAATGTATATTTTATTAAATTTTTTAATATTTCATACAATACATCTTAATCCATATTTAGTCGTCTCTCCCCTGTCTGCACTCCCCATAGCGCAACCAGAGGACTTGATGCATGTTGTCATATATGTTAAGGCCCATCAACTCAAGCTTGTATACTGAGATATCTCTGTGTGAGTTCATCCACTGGAGTCTAGTCAGTCTATCTAGCATCACTCCCTTAAAGATCAGCTCTCCCTCATCCAGCAATGATCAGCTGCCAATAGTTCCTCAGCTAAGATTGGGCCCTCAGACCATTTCCCAAGTTATTTGCTGGGTTTTTGTGTTATTGAGATTGCATGGGTCTAAAGTTCCTAGGAGCCTGGAAGACTCTGTTCCTTATCTTCATATACCAACCTAATTATTCTCATGATGTGTGTGTGTGTGTGTAAATACATAAAGCTTATTTATGAGTCTCATTGTGATTAATCTCTGTCAGTTCCACTTGCAAAGTACTCTCCCATCTAAGCTACTTCAGGTTACATTATATGTGAATAGGAAAATACATAATTTAAATGTGGAAACTGAGTCTAACGTATGGGAACTGTTTCATTTGGCTGTGACATCTGATCAGAGCCTAAGCTAAACACGGACATTTCCTTTAGAGGTTATCGATATAAACCATGACTCCAGAAAGAGCCAAAACAAAACTAACCATAAGAGTTGATGTGGTCATACAAGACCCACCACAAGTAGAAAGTGCCTTTGTGGGGATCGTGGGGATAAGATAATCATAAGATAAAACAATGGAGCAAGGAGCACTGCAATTTCAGTGGCATGAATTATCATAGATGGAGGACTCCTATATGGAGCAACTGAACTTACAAGAGAGGAGATTGAGATTTAAACACAGCACAAAGCTTGTATAGCACTGATGAATCAGAAAAGTATTTTTTTATCTCAGACACTCATAGCCTGATTACATCTTAGCTTACTGTCTCAAACAATTTTAAAATCAATTCCCATACCCATGAGATGAAAGTTGGCTCAAAAATATTTTTACATGAAAAGATCTGTGAATTTTAGTATGATCATGTATTTTCTCAGAATATTGCTTTTCCTAAGATTCTCAAAGTGTATACACATTATGGGGAAGAAGAGATAGAACTGGGTGAAGGAGCTTATTCTTCAAGTATGAGGACCTGAGTTGGAATCCTCAGCATCCACATAAAAGACTGGGTACAGCTGCACATGTCTTTAAGTCTGATTTTGGGTGGCAGAGACAGGCAGATGCTGAGAGCTCACTGGCTTTCCAGTCTAGCAAGAGTTCATGAGACCACGGCTCAAGGCAATAAGGTGGAGCATGGTAGAAAAACACCTGGACATTCTGGCATTGACATGTGCCATGCCCACATATATCTCACACACACACACACACACACACACACACACACACACACACAGACATACAAAAGTAAGAATTTGTAATTCCTAAATTTGGGTTTTGTGCTTGATTTTAAATTTCATTAATTACTATTATTATTTTAAATTTACATATGTGAGGTTATAATGTTATAGTATTTTATGTACTAATGTAATATTTATGTACAAAATCTGATGTCAATTGCAATGTTGAAATAACAATTTAAATATAAATTATAAGACAGCCGATAAAAGCAAAGACTTCTGATTGCTAATGATAATTCATAAGAACAAATTCTCTGCTGTACCTGTAAACCCATCTACTTCCACCACTACAGTGCTATGGTTTTGCAGAAAGGAAAACTGATCCAGTTCCTGCCCTAAAGACATACAAAATATATCTGAGAAAATAGGCACATCCATTACTGAATCTGTCACATCATGTACTCAATAAGTCTGTGTTGAAATATTTTCTTGAAAATTATTTTTTTCTTGAATTCACAAAAGTTTCCAACCCAAATGATAATATGATGGTGAAAAGATCAACTTCTTTTCATGTATTTCTATAGCTCTTTTGTACTTGATTAGATTATTTAATGTCAAATTTAAATTTTTTGAATTTTTCCATTGTTATAAAACATCACTGATCGTTAGCATCTTAAGCTGCACCTCCTTATGTGGATGAAAATTTTGAAGTCTGCAAATGTGACATTCTCACAGAATTTGAGTTTTAGGTCTTAGTTTATATGTCTTCTAAATGAAATAAAAAATCTGTTCACAAGTTACATTCCTAAAATGCATTTCCTAAACACATGTAAACATCCTTAAGTTATTTGGTAACAAAATACCAACTAAATCCATCCTAAAAATTTTGTAGGAAATAAAACAGAGGATTACATTTAAGAAGTATATTAAATTAAAGGAATGACCATTGGCCTCCTATTGTGTCCAGTATTACCCTTCTAAATGTTGGACTTATCTTTTAGAAATATGTAAGAAGGTTTTTAAGAGTTCTCCACACTGTTTTCCATAGAGGCTGGACAAGTTTGCAATCCCACCAGCAGTGAATGAGCAATCCTACCATATGACTCAGTTATACCACTCCTTGGCATATACCAAAAGGACTCATCCTATTGTAGAGACACTTGTACAACCATGTTTGTTGCTGCTCTTTTCACAAAAGCTAAGAGATGGAAGAAACCTAAGTATCCCTCAGTTGACAAGTGGATAATGAAAATGTGGTTCATTTATGCGATGGAGTTTTACTCAGCAGTAAAGAAAAATGAAATAATGAAATTTGCAGGTAAATTGTTCTCCCTCATATGTAGCTCCTTGACCAAATCCTTTTAAATTCCATGTCCTTTTAATAAGATGATGCTATACAGCAGTCCCTTCTGCATGAAATAACTACCATCATCACGACTTCGGCTGAGCCTGATTGTTAAACATAGTCACAATTGGGCTTGTTGACGGTTGTGCCCACTCATTAAAAGCACAACATTAAATGAGTGCCAAGCAGAGTCACTGAACCCTCACCTGAGTATTCAGCCACTCTTCCCAGCCAACTAGTCGAGCCTTGGAAGACAAAAGAAAAATGAGGACGATCCCAATAGGATGTTTTTGGAAGCCCTTGTCAAGAAACTCCAATGGACTCTCATATGAACATTTGAAAATTGGCCTGTTCTGATTTTTTTCTAGTTGCCTATCTAGAACTTGTAATGCTAAATATTCTTGTCTTTACTTCTCATTCACATCTCCTATTCATGATTCAAGGACTTTCTTTTCCCCTTAGAGACAAGTTATGCCAGTTGGGAGTCTTCTAGATAGACCAACTGAAGGGGTACTCCAATTGCCTCACCCTACTTCTCTGTTCAGCATGGAAGAAGCCAGAGCGGTCGGCGTCCCTATTCTGTATTGGCAATTTGGGTAACCCCTTCAGAGGATGGTGTGATAAGAATAAAAGGTAGGAATTGGCTAAGCAGTTAGGGTAAAAAGACCACAAAGAAA
The DNA here is from genome assembly GCF_000622305.1 of Nannospalax galili. NCBI lineage: Eukaryota > Metazoa > Chordata > Mammalia > Rodentia > Spalacidae > Nannospalax > Nannospalax galili. The sequence goes on along the minus strand of NW_008354705.1, from coordinate 3,020,420 downwards.
TGTAGACAGTTTCTTGGCTAAAAGTCAAAATGTCCTTGGGACTTTTAGCAACATACTCTGTTCCAAAGGCCAAAAATGTCAAAAGTATTTGGGAGCTTGTATCTAACCCTTAAAAGATTTTAAGGTTACCTCTTCTGAGGGGGGAATGTTGGAGGGGAGGGAATGGGCATAGATTTGATCAAAACACCTTATACACATGTATTAAATTCTCAATAAAGTTTTTGTAAAAGTTAAAAAAAAAGAAATATGTAAGAAGATAAATATTAGCTTCTTAAAACCTTTTATTATGCTATTTTGATTATAAGAATATTCCCAAGGACTTCACTAAGAAATACACTTATTAAAATTACAAACCAATATATAAAATATAGATGTACATCTCATTATTTTGCAAGTATTATTATTTTATTAACTTCCTCAAAAAGCTAGAAATTGTTCTACCATTTGACCCAAATTACCACTCTCGGGTATATTCTCAAAAGATTCTATAGAAATACTTGCTCATCCAGCCGTTTATCAGCCATGAGCTGGAAACCTAGATGCCCATCACCTGTTGAATGGATAATGGAAGTGTGGTACAAATGCACATTGGAATATTATTCAGCTCTTAAAATTATAATTAGTCATGCAGGTGGTGCTTAACCTAGTCCCACTTTAGTCTCAGCACCGGGGAGGTAGAGACAAGTGAATCTCTATGCTATTCAGAACAGCCTGGTCTCTATAGTGAGTTCTAGACCAGTTGGGGCTGCCAAGAGACACTCCCTCAAAAATACAAAAAATAATTATGAAATTTAAAGGTAAATGGATGGAATCAGAAATAATCACACTGAATGAAGTAACGCAGACACAGAAAGACAAATGTCAGAGGTTCTCTCTCAAAGCTGTATTCTAGCTTTGAAATACTAGATATGAATGTTTCAATTAGAAAATTCAGAGAGGTCAAGAAACTAATAAATGGCCATGCAGGGGGATGCTTCCTGGGAGGGGAGGTAGAATGAAGTGATATAAAGGGAGAAAGGTGAATTATAAAGTAGAAAGGGTTAAAAGGGTTAGGATATTGGAAAGTAGAGAACATGAAAGAGTTTGGAAAGGCCTTTAGAAAAAGCTATATGGAAACCTACCACTACAGAAGCAACTTAAAGGATAGGCATATACATTACAAAAAGAGATTAAGGGAGCTTATATAACATGGATCCATTTCTCCTATTAGACATATAGGCTAGTAAAGTAAAAGCCCAATGCCAGGAATTCATTCCTTCTTTTGAAGCAATTGACCAGGGATCACACAGACTCTCCAACAGTACTGAGAGTTTCCCTGCCCTCGGTTACCAGAAATTCATGTAAGACTCAATTGCTGATGATGCTAGTAGAGCAAACAAGTAGAAATCAAACTGGCACTGACTTCAAAGCTGCATCTCTACAGGCTAGCATTCATAGTAGTGGGCAGTGCTTTGCAAGCTACCCAAGGAGAAAATTTAGCATGAAACTTACCCAGTTGTGAATCCTCCAAGCTGCAACAACAACTGCTCTATCAGGTTATGCACACCAGTGCAACAGTGACACAAATATTATGGGAGTAACCAACTGCTTTTAATTGGATTTAAGGTCCACTTCATAGGATGTAACCTATAGTTGGCATTGGTATTAGGTCTACAAACCTCAGGATAGCTATGCCAGAGAACATGGGAGGTGGCCTAAAAAACTGTTCTACTTAATAGATATACTATTAAACAGATCGCTAATGGTTTACTGTTATACCCATAGGTTAACACATCTCTCAACTCTCAGCAGAAAAATTTCCTTATACAGCAGATGATGATTAGCACAGAGAATCACAAGTGGTTATTATTGTTTTAATTAAAAAATAAAATGCTGCAAAAACTTATCAGTGATTGAAATAGTTTTATTTTTTAAATTTTTTAAAGGAAAATAGATTGCTTCTCCTATCCAGTGTGCAACTGTTGCCCCAGTATTTTATTTCCCATTATTTTCTTCAGGCACAATTTTGTTTTAATGGTTTTATACTACACACTAAGGAAAACTAAAGAGGAAGGAGAATACAGTTCAATTGTTCATTTTTGTCTCCTGCCATATACCCAGCCATTCTAGTGACTGAACTAGGAATTTAGAATACAGGGTTCTGTACAAACAGAGTGACTCACACAATCATCATTATGAGTTGTGTCCTGCTGAAAAAAAATGGGCAAAGTATCCCCCAATATTCAAATAGATGTGGTTTAAAATCTGTAAACATAAACCTACAACTTAGGTTGTGATTTTGTGAAGTTCAGAAAGAAGTTTGTTAACCTCTGATTTGTCTGTTCTTTGTTAACTAGTGGGGCTAGAAAGTTCTTAGCCCCTTATACCAGGAAAGGGTAGTTACCTTCTTGGAAAGCTGTGGTAATGCCTTCAATAAATTGGATAAATAAGCTCCACTCCTGCAGTCACAGAAAAGTGCAGAAAGTATTAAACACACTGTGTCCTTACCTCAGCTACCCTTCTATGAATCAGGATTTGTTGCGATTATTCCTATTTGCCAATAGATGGAAAGTTCCAAATGTAACTGCAAAAACAGGGTGACTGTTGATTCTGCTGGCTTGGAACAGTGGGTAACAGATTAATCTCCTAAGGAGTAAGCAGGACCCAAATTCATAAGTATTAAGAATGGGTTCTCCCTAGGAAATAAGATTACTAAATCAGCCTAGAAGAAAATGTGGGAACAAAGATATCTCCCTTCTCTGTGTTCATAAAATAATGCCAAAATATCTTTCATACATGTGATGTTTCTTCTGTAATCATGAAAAATCTTCTCATCTCTCATTTAAATCATGAGTTAGAATGAATATATGAATTTATGGAGGAATAAAAAATAAGAGGGTAAAGTCACCTTATCTCTGAATAGGGCACCCATGTTAAACTTCTGCCTCCCAAGAATCAGGGATTCTTGGAAGGGGAGGGATATTTGTACAAGCCAAAGAAGGTTATGAACACAAGGAAACAGAGTTTTCCAGACAGTTGGTCAGTTACTTATGAACTCACAGAAATGGAGATAGTATGCACAAACATCACATGAGCCCAAGTCAGATAAACTCCCAGCACCCACATGGAGAAGTGGATAAGGAAGTATTGGCAACCGATGACTGCTGGGAGGAAAAGATTCAGTCTCATTTAAAGGTGAAGCTCTTGACAGGTTGATCGAGCTCCAGTGAAAGAATCTACACCAAATGGCATTCTGGGACACAAATCTGACTCTATAGGCCATAAGGCTTTAATACACACACACACACACACACACACACACACACACTCACTCACCATGTATATGAAATTTAGTGTGCGGGTTAGAAAGTTTGAATGAATATATGCAGATACAGGAGGGGATCTAAATAGGATCAAAATATATGAGCAAAAATTCAACTAACAAAAGGAAAAAGAATGAATGAGGCTGACTTTTCATGTACTGTGGTGAGTTATGGCCCCTATAAAGATATGTTCATGTACCAATCCTCAGTAAATGGAAGTGTGACCTTATTTGGAAGAGTAGTCTTTGAAGATGTAATAAATATGATAGCATATATAGAAAGGCCAGACAATAAACCAAATAGCTTGTGATTTTTAAAATATTTGTATTGATCCCAGAATTTCATGCAACCAGAACTGATTACAGTCAGACACCTTTCCCCTCTCCTCCCACTATTCCCCCTCAACTTCATGTCTTCCATTACTATCTATTCTTTATTTTGTCTTTTTTGTAGTTTGTTTTGGTTTGGGTTTTAGTTTTTCTAAAGACCTATTGAATCAAATTTCAGTACCCCAAGTGTTCCTGCATGTCGTCCTATCCCCCGGAGTCAGGTCAACATACCAGGAAGAAAAACTGTCTGTCTCCCAGCATCCATCAGTTGCCCACCTCCCGCATGCATACTGCTGTCCTGTCTGGTTTGGGGTTGCACAGATCTTGTGAATGTTGTCATAGGCACTATGATTTCATATGCATGAAAACACACTGGTGTCTGGACAACACAGATCCTTATATACATCTAACACCTCTGGCTCTTAGAATTTTTGTGTCCCTTCTTCCACAATGATCCCTGAGTCTTTGGAGGAGAAGGTATGATATAGGTCTCCCATTTGGGGCTAAGCACTGCCAAGATTCATATTCTCTACACATTAACCATTTGTGGGACTCTGTATAAATCACCATCTGCTGCAAGTACCGTCTCTGATGAGAGCTGAGAGATGCCCTAAACCATTAGTGTAACAGTAAGTTATGAACATATATGCATGAAACTCTGGTACACCAAATTTCATAAAAACAGTACTCCAGGACTATAAAACACAGATTAACTGCAACTCAGTAATGGGAGGTTACTTCAATACCCCAGTTTTTTCAATAGACAGGTCAACTGGACACAGAATAAACAGAAAGACATCTGAATTCAATGATATCTTACATGAAATTACTCTAACAGACATCTACAGAATATTCCATCCAAGCACCAAAGAATTCACTTTCTACTCAGCAGCCCATGTATGTTTTGCTCAAACTGATCACATTCTGTGACACAAAACAAATATCAACAAATACAAAATAATTGAAATAATTCCATGTGTTCTATCAGACCACAATGTAATGAAGAATATAATCAAAGCAAAGGAAGCTCTAGTAACTACATGAACTCATGGAGATTAAACAGCACACTCCTAAATGATGAATGGGTCAAAGAAGAAATTAAGAAAGAAATAAAAGTATTCTTTGAAATAAAATAAAATGAGAATGTAATACAACAAAACCTCTGGACCCTTTAAAAACATTCTTAGGAAGAAAATGTATACCTTTTTTGTGCCTACATTAAAAAATCAGAAAGAACACATATAAGAGACTTAACAGTACAACACAAGACCCTGGAAAGGCAAGAACAAACCAACCCCAAACCTCATAGATGAGAAGAAAGGATAACAAAAATTGGAGAAGTTAATGAAATAAAAACAAAGTAAATGATACAAAAAAATCAGTGCGTCTAAGAGTTTGTTCTTTGAAAAGTTAAACAAGACAGACAGACGCTTATGCCAGTTAACCAAAAAAAATGAAAGAGCAAATCCACACTAACAAAACCAGAGACACAGACATCACAAAAACCCCACTAAATTTGAAAATGTAAAAGAAATAGATGAATTTCTAAAATAATGGCAACCACCAAAGTTAAACCAAGAAGAGGGCAACAGCTTAAACAGACCCATAACAAATTAGAAAATTGAAATAGTAATACAAATCCTCCCTACTAAAAGAAGCCCAGGCCCAGATGGATTCAGAGCAGAATTCTACCACACATTCAAAGATGATCTACAACCAATACTTCTTAAATTATTATAAAAGAAAGAAACAGAAGGAAAACTCCCAAACCCTTTCTATGAAGCCAGTATCAAGCTAATACCAAAACCAGGAAAAGACAAAACAAATAAACTATAGGCCCATATATTTGATGAATATGGATTCAAAGAAACTCAACAAAATACTCACAAACCACATACAGACACATATCCAGAAGATCAAGTCAACTTTATTCCAGAGTTGCAGGGATGATTCAATATACTTAAGTCAATAAATGTAATTATAAAACATATAAATGAACTTAAAAACAAAAATCACAAGATCATCTCAGTAGATGCAGAAATGGCCTTTGACAAAATCCAACATGCATTCACGTTAAAAGTCCTAGAAGGAATTTGTCTGTAAAGAACATAATTCAACATAATTAAAGCTATATACAACAAATTCATGGTCAACATCAATATAAATGGAGAAAAACTGGAAGAATTGCCATTAAAACCAGGAACCAGACAGGGCTATCCACTTTCTCCACTCCTTTTCAATATAGAGCTTGAAACTCTTGTAAGTCTAGTATTTGTAATACTAATTACTCTTGCCTTTACTTCTCCTTCATATAGGCGAGCTCGCGCGCTGGGTGCCCGGGGTCCCGCGCCCACTCTCAGGATGGCACGGCGGGTCCACAGGCTTCTCCACCGTGCGCCTGGAGGAAGGCAGGTCTGGCCCCGCAAGCTTCTCCGGCGGGCCGCATTCTGTGGCACCACGGCTCGTGCCTCCTGGATGCGGCAGCTGGCCGCGGCTTTTGGTGGTGAAAGTTCCTCCGCTGCTGGAAAGTTGTCCAGCCGAATTCTGCCCTTAATTCACCCATGTACCTTCCTCAGGAAGTGAGGTCCACTGGCCACTGGACCACGAGGACAGCGAAAGCTAGGAATGTCCGCAAGTCAATAACGGAGGAGTGGTGCCCCCCGGGGAGACTAGATTGCAGGCAGGAGACACAGGCTCAGTCTACAGTTCTTTATTCCAAGTCTCAGTGACCCAGTAATCCTGCTCTAGTTCCAGCTCTGCTTCTAGCCCCCAATATTGAGAGAAGACTAGGATATTTATACCATGGGGGTAGTGGTAAAAGCTTTGGCTGTTAGATACTTTGTGAGGCTTTCTATTTACATATGGAACTGGGTTTCTGCCAGACTGTTGACTACCTGAAAAATCACACAGGAAGGCATGGTATTCCTGGAGCCAGAGGCCATGTTTATGTTTAGAGCATTTGTGGCGCACGTCAAAAGGAGTCAGGAAGGATGCCTGGTACTCTGCTGAAAGGAGTCTCAGCACATGATTCCGAGCTGCATGAGCTGTCCAGACGTGAAGGGACTTCTACTTCACAGCAGGGGCCCCCAACACCTTCACACCCAATTTTTATCCATATCTCCCTTATTAAGGCCTGTTTCCTACTGTTCTCTCTCAGGTTATTTCTTTTCCTTTACCTCCCTGTTTCCTTTCCATTATCCTGGTTCCTGTAGTTATGTCTGGTTGCATACTTATCAGAGTCTGGTTATAGGATCCACATATGAGGGAGAACATATGTCGATTTTTTTTCTGAGTCTGCGTTACTTCCCTTAGTATAACAGTTTCTAGTTCCATCCATTTACCTGCAAATTTCATGATTTCATCTTTCTTTACTGCTGAGTAAAACTCCATTGTATAAATGAATCACATTTTCATTTTCCACTTGTCAATTGAGGGACACTTAGGTTGCTTCCATCTCTTAGCTATTGTGAAAAGAGCAGCAACAAACATGGATGTACAAAGGTCTCTACAATAAGATGAGTTCTTTGAGTATATGCCAAGGAGTGGTATAACTGGGCCAAATGGTAGGTTCATTTGTAGTTTTTTA
>NW_008354705.1:2963979-3013040 GCF_000622305.1 Nannospalax galili | reverse complement strand
GAGAGTATTAAACAATGGATAGAATTAAAGGGGTACTAAATGAAAAAGAAGAAGTCAAATTGCCACTGTTCACAGACAATATAAACTATATCTAAGAGATGTCAGAAACTTTACCAGAAAATGGCTAGAAATTATTAACACAAAATCAGTAGCACTTCCATATACCAAAAACATGTAATCAGAAAAAGCACTTAAGGTAGCTCTCCCATAAACTCAAAAATATTTAGGAATAAACCTAACCAAAGACATTAAATCTTTCTACAGTGAAAATTCTAAATTTTTAAAGAACGAGATAGAGGAAGACACTAGGAGATGGAAAGAACTACCATGCTCATGGATTGGCAGAATGAGTAGAATTAATATTGTGAAAATGACAATCTTACCAAAAGCAATCCATAGATTCAATGCAATACAAATCCAAATACCCATGTCATTCTTCATAGAGCTAGGAGAAATCATCCCAAATTCATATGGAATCACAAAGAGCCTGGATAGTCAAAGTAATCTTGAGGGAAGACAAAAAAAATGCTTAGAGGATCACCATATAATCTCAGATTATATTACAGGACTATAGTCATAAAAGCAGCATGATACTGGCACAAAAATAGACATGTAGATCAATGGAACACAACAGACAAACCAAACATTGAGTACATGCAATTTCAGCCACCTTGATAAAGGTGCCAAGAACACACACTGGAGGAAAGACAGCATCTTCTACAAATGGTGCTGGAAAAACTGGATCTCCACATGTAGAAGAATGAAATTGGACCCTTCTCTTTCACTCTGCACAAAAGTCAACTTCAAATAGATCAAAGACCTTAATATAAATCTGAAATCTGAAACTATTAGAAAAAAACATAGGCAATGCCCTACAAGATACAGGTGCATGAAAGGACTTTCTACATCAGACATCAACTGCTCTGGCATTAAGGTTAACAAATCAACACCTAGGACCTCATTAACCTTAAAAACTTCTGTACAGTGAAAGAAATAACCAAGGAAGTGAATTGGAAACTCTTTGAGTGGAAGAAAATCTTTACCAGCTACACATCTGACAGGATTAATAGCCATAATATACAAAGAACTCAAAAAAAGATAAAGAAAGAAAGACAGGAAGAAAGAAAGAAAAAGAGGAAGGAAAAGAAAGAAAGAAAGAAAGAAAGAAAGAAAGAAAGAAAGAAAGGAAAGAAAGAAAGAAAGAAAGAAAGAAAGAAAGAAAGAAAGAAAGAAAGAAAGAAAATGACCCAATAAATAGATGGGCTGTAGACATGAACAGAGAGTTCTCAAGTGAAGAAATAAAAATGGTTAAGAAACACATTTAAAAGTGTTCTACATCCTTAGTAATTAGAGAAATGCAGATGAAAACCACTTTAAGATTCCATCTTACCCCAGTCAGACTGGCTAAGAGAATGAAACATCCCAAATGCTGAAAAGGATGTGGAGAAAGGGGAACACTCATTTTCTGTTGGTGGGAATGCAAACTCATATAACAGCTATGGAAAGCAGTGTGGCAAACCCTCAAAAAACTGAAAATGAATCTACCATATGATCTGGTTACACCACTCCTTGGCATATACCCAGAGGACTTATCCTACTTTTGAGATACTTGTACATCCATGTTTATTGCTGCTCTCTTCACGGTAGCTAAGAAATGGAAACAACCTAAATGTACTTCAACTGACAAATGGATAATGAAAATATGGTACATTTACACAATGGAGTTCTACCTCACAGTAAAAAAAAGATGAAATTATGAAATGGGCAGGTAAATGGTTGGAACAAGGACCGTTACACTAAGTGAAGTAACACAATATCAGAAAAACAAGCAGATCATGTTCTCCCACATTTGTGGAACATAGCACAAATCCCTTATATGTGAGTATATATCCTGATGTACAACTAGAAAGTAAAATAGAAAGGGAACATGGAGGTAAAGGAAAAGGAAGATCCCAAAAGAGGGGGATAGTAGGAAACAGATGTTACCAGAGGAAAATGGAGAAACTGAGAGTGTTCAGTTGGGATGGGAGGAAGGAGGGACAAGCAGAGGGGCCATGGTCAGGGAGGAGGGAACTTAGGGGATGGGGGACGGTGGGAGGCAGGTGCTACTGGGGAAAGGGTGGAGATAATGGAATGGAAGCAGGAGATAGAATTGGGGGAGAGGAAGTAGAGATTAATTTATAATGGGGGGGTAGGGAAATGTGTTTTCTCTGGAACCACCTTAGAAATACACATAAGGTGTCTGAACATTAGTGCATAGGTACTAGGAGCAATATGGCAAGGGACACAGTGCCAGACAAGAGAAAATTCCCTTTGAGTTTTGATCAGAGTAGTCCAAGATATACACAAAATAACAAAGGTTATTGCCAGAAACATTGGCTACCTCCCAGAACATAAAGTTAAGACCCTATGCTGAAGATCATAATTCAGATGCAGGACTTTGAACAATGGATCTGGAAGTGACCTGGAAGCCTCCTCCCTAATGACTACTCTCATAATTCTGGAGGATACTATATAAGTGCTTATGGGAGACAGGCTCGAGCATAAAGTGGAAGTCTTAATGATAACCATACAGCAGGCCAGAGGCAACAGCCCGACCCCTGAAGCCACAAGGAATGCCTTGTGACATTTGCTCCCACTGGAAGATCATGAGACTGATGCCTAGAGCTCGCCACTCCCTAATGACCACCCTTGAGATTCCAAATTGCAACACTTAGATATTGCAACAGCCTGGGTCACATGGTTCCCAGGAATCCAGGCCATGTGCAGGGATCCAGAACCTAAGCATCCTGAAACTTATCATGCTAATAAGGTGTCTGCCTCCTGATGTTATGATAGGACACGGCCCTGCCAAAAATCTGAGTTGTAACTTCTTGATTGGACCCCTACCCCTCTATAAGCTTATACCCTTCTGCAATAAACTGGATCTGTGACACGGAACCGGGTCTCCTGTGTCTGAATGTGGCTCCGCTGACACAGTCTCCTCACCAGCCCTGGGGTCTGGGACTGGCCAGAAGCAGGCGGTGATAGATGATCAGAGACAGCACCTGCTAGGAGAAGAGCGGACTCAGCGCTGAGCAAGCTGAAGAGCGGCCACACCTTGTGGCTGCAGTGAGGAGAGAAGGGCGGCACCCCAACGATAGGAGGTGGCCAGGAGGTGCCCCCCTCCCCCAAGATCAGAGTCAGCACCAGGTGAACGGACAGTGGCCACAGGCGGCCCTGGGTGCGAGTGGAGGGCTGGTGCCTGGAGACAAAACCGGTGAGCAGAAGAGTGGCTGCAGGTGGTGCCCAGGGCAAATTGAGAGCTGCCACAGTGCTAAGGGAGAAAATCAATCAATTGTACAACCCATCAGTAAAGTCCACTAAATACAACAACTGGCACAACAAACTATTTCTATTGGTGCATAAGAGACACTTTTATTAAGGGGGTAATCAACAGCTACATAATTGTACTTAAAGCCCTCTCGTTGGTAGGGATCTCAGGTACCACTGTAACTATAATCAAATACACATGGCTGGGAGGATCAAAATCCCAGAGAAAACTCTGTCTCCATCATACCTCTAGGCAAATGAAATTTCTTACTGCATGCTAAATATGAATCCTTATATTTATAGACACCACCCATCAAAGGAGCTTTTTTTCCCAACAAATGGAGACTGTTACCGAATTCCACAACTGGTCAAACATTGAAAGCTCTGATGTCTGAGAGAATATGAATTCTCTGAATATGTCTGAGAGATGCCCAGCCCTAAGTGACACATCTACAGTGGAACCTCTAAGTCTAAGGCTCATGGAACACAGCAGAACAAGGAGCAGAGAGAATACTAATACATCCCTCAACTCCCAACAGTAAAACTTGCTCATACAACAGAGTGTGATGCATACAGAAATCACAACTGACCAAGTTTTAGAGAACAGGAGACTGCAGAGTGTGTGTCCCTGGATAGGATGCCTATCCAGGATCACCCATGGATCAGGACCATTGTAGAAGAGAGGGTGTAAAGATTTTAAGAAACAGAGTTGGTACATGAACATATAGAAACAGAGGCTTTGAGGGCTCTGGGAACTTGCTCATGAACTTGCTATAGTGGTGATAGCATGCACAAGACCCATGCTGATGCAATCAGACAAAAACTCAGAGCAGAACAGGGAAAAGACTCCTCCAACTCTAGCCAAGGAACTATGGGCAAATTATTACTACTGGGTGAGGGAGAGTAGATATTTTTTAAAGGAGTGACTCCAGATATACTGAGTAGACTCCAGTAGATGAAGTGAGGACAAACTGGGTACAAATGCTTGACCTGATAGGACTTAACATATATGAAAGAATACCTGAAATCTATCTGGTGGGGGGGGCTCTAGGGGTAGGAATGATGAGTGGAGTGGGGGTCTAAATTAGATCAAGATCTATTATATGTAATGTCAAAAACTCAATAAAAATTTGGGGAGCAAAATACGTATTATTGATCTGCTATAGCACTAATCAGTGAAGATATGCTATTTAAAATATTAATATACTGAAAAGTTAGGATGGTATATGACATCATTATGGGAGATACTGTTTCCCCAAACAAAAGTTATTTTTCCAAATTGCCAAAGATTTAGAATCATAAAACATCATGTTGACACAGTTTAGATGTCATGCTGACAGGATAACACTACTAAAACATAGTGTTATTTTACCCCTATTTTGAATCTTGAATTCTTTTTCATAGATTTGCCTGTTTTCATTGTTTTCTAAATGCAGTTTTGTTTACCTGGCAGCTGAGACACCATGATTAGTTTTGCTTTTAAATGAATGCCTACAGAAACAAGAAAACAGCTACAATTTCTATAAACCAAGACAGGTATGAAAACTCTGTTCATTAGAGTACACGGACTCAAGAAACTTGGGAATCACTCTGTCTTCTTGTTTTATACCAATAAGCCTGTGTCTGGGTTTCTTATGCAATGAAAATTTCAACACGTAGTGTGTCTGTCTGAAGTAAGAGCACAGCTGAGACCATGGTAAGTTCACATAAATCAAAATGTTTCTTTTCCTTTGTCTCAGTCACATGACATCTCCTCCCTCTGGATCACTGTGCTTTGTTTCAACAGCATCTGTGTTTTTCAACCTGTTACAAAGCTGTCATCCCCTAAAACATATAAATTTCTGGAACTTAATATTCCTAACAGTACCATCCAACTCTTCTAATCTACGCTCCAGTTGGAGTGGCACTGTAGTTGGATAGAGTGTTTTATCCTGCTCAAGCTAGTTACCTAAACCACAGGTAGTCTACACTGTAACACACATTCACTTATTTAACAAAGCAAAATGATAGTCCTATTTCCCATGAAAATACAAGCAAAATATGATTCAAAGAAAGTGATGAACAAATATCATATAGTAGTAAGTACTATGAATAATACTGAAAATAAATTAATGCCATTGTTATTGGAGTATGGGACATTTCAATGATAGGACATACCACCATTCAAAGAACATAAAAAGTGTATTCTAGGCAGAGTGACTAGAAACTTCATAGATATAGAAGCAAGCATATGCATACAGAGAAGCTGACCAGTATTTAGGAAGCATATGGAGTGAGGGACAGAATGGTATCAAATTAGTTTACAAGCAAAAAGGCAGAAGATTTACAAATTAGAGAAAATAATTTGAATTGTGTTTTGAAGAGACTGGAAGTCAGTAAAAATGACTGAATTACTTATTCACCAAAAGACCTTCAGGTTCCTCTATGATGGCTGGTTTGAAAGGTGAAGACTAATACTCAATAGAAAGTTGCTGTGCTCATCTGTATGAAGGATGACACATAAGGTCCGCAACCTAATAGCAGATCTCTAACAAAATGAATGGAATTCAGAGCATGAGACAGGCATAGTGGCTCAAGATTATACTTGGGAGATAGACGAAGGAGGATCAGAGCATCAGAAAATCAAGGCCAGCCTTGGCTAATCAGTGAGCTCAAGGCCAGCTTGGATTATATGAGACTGTCAAAAAGAAAAAAAAAGGAAGGTAGAAGGAAGGAAGGGAGGGAGGGAAAAAGGGAGGGAGGGAAGGAGGAAGGAAGGAAGATTTCTGAACATGATTTAAGGGACGAAGTTAGTAAGACTTGTTAATGAATTGAATGTCAGGTTTTGAGAAAAAAATAGAGTTTTCTTCTGAAGCAAGCAGCAATATGCTTGTAGAACCATAGAAATAAGAAAGAACGGGGATGAGAAAATTGTAAGAAATCTTTGAAGGAATTATTCTTTGAGCATGTTAATTATGAGACAGTTAAATCCAGCAAGAAGTTGAATTCAAGGGTCTAGAGTTCTAAGATGTGGTCAGGATTAGAAATATTCATTTATAAAAATGTCAATATACATGGTCTTAAAACCCATTAGACTAGAATAAATTTTTGAGCTTATAATGATTAAAAAGGAAAAATAGAAAAATAAAAGAATCCAACTGATCCCTAGAACTTCCAACCATGACAAGGAAAGCAGAATAGTAGCCAATAATTAGAATATAAAATGGACTTTGTGGAAGGAGAAAACTAGAAATGAGAGCTAAAATGAACACCGAGAGAAAGGAAGACACAAGAAGGAATGTATAATTATGCTTAAGATGACTGGAATGGGATTAAGCTATGAACTGAAAGTGGACATTAGATTTGGCTCAGTGAGGCCATGAATGGCCTTCACAACAACAGACTCAGTGACCATGATCAAATCTGCACAGAAGTCAGCCAAGAAAAAGGAATAGAAGCAACAATCATGATTACAGGTAATTCCTCCAAGTTATTTTTAGGAACTAAAACAGAGTTCAGTTAAGTAAGAAGAAGGTAAGTTTAGGAGCTACATTGTTATAATAGGATGTAGTTTTTAACGTTTCTTTTCAGTATATCTTTGTTAAAAATAAGCATCATGAAAGTGTGCCTACTTTTAGATAGGAGAGGAAGAAGTTGATGATGTATAGAAAAGAGAAGAGATCATTAAAATTCAAAGTCAAACAGTTTGGGTCAGGAGATCAGGTGCAGGGAGGGAACATTTATAGAAGTCAGTATTTTTCATCCATCATTTCAGGAAGAAGTATGTCACCATAGAGCAGAGAAGATGAAGAAGGAATTTATTTGACGTATTGGCAAATTTATTTTAAAACAAAAATTGGGGCCAGAAAGATGACTCAGCAGGTAAATGCACTTGCCATCAAACCTGATAACATGGGTTCAATACCCAGAGTCCATATGGTGGAAGAAAAGAAATGAATGACTCCCCCAAGTTGTTCTCTGATCTCCACACACGCACCATGGTACTTGACCACCTCCTCACACACACATGCCCACACTTGATATATAGATGATGATGATGATGATGATGATGATGATATGATGACAATGATGATAAATAGATGGATGATAGATGACAGATAGATATAGATAGATAGATGATAGATAGGTAGATAGATGATAGATGATAGATAGATAGATGATAGATGGATAGATAGATGATAGATGATAGATAGATAGATAGATAGATGATAGATAGATGATAGACGATAGATAGAAGATAGATAGATGATAGATGATAGATAGATAGATATAGAGATAGAAAGATATATGACTTATAGACAGATAACTAAACAAACAACTGTAAAAAGAAAGCCTTTTTAAACTGAAACTGAAAAAATGGTATATTAAATTTTACCTTATCAAATATTGTGACCCTGGACTGTGACTAGAACATAATGAGGTGAAGACTGAGGTAAATGATCCTATAAAGTGCCTTGCAAATTAAGTCTTGGTGAAGCCCAGTATACTGACTGATAACATGACTGCATACGTGTCCCGTGGCCACAGAACATCACAGACCATAGTGCCATTCATTCAAGGAGATAAAAGAAATAAACCTGAAAGAAAATGTGAAATGTGCCACACAAGCAGTCATAAAACGTAGCCCTGTCACTTGGGCAAAGAAAGCTACTGTCATGAATGCTAAATTAAAATTCAGTTACTCACAGGTGAGAAGAAAAGTTTTGTTTGTACCAGAATAATCCTTCCATGAGTAAAAGTGACTTGTGGTGTTTCACAGAGGTGTTTTGTGTTGCTGTCATTGTTTTGCTGTTCATGTTTTAGGCACATTAGTAAGTAAAGGGTAAACAGAAAAAGAATGGAAGGAAGGCAGAGGACGTTGAGGTAAAGATTAAATAACAGTGCTTGGTTTCTGAAAACAGGTTATGTATAAAAGAAGTCCAGTCTAGGCAAAGGACACTGTGCAAACGTATGTTTTTTATTAAACTTCGGATGCAATTTTGCAAGGTTCAGAAAGAAGTTTGTTAGCCTCTGATTGTTCTTTGTTATGTAGTAGTGATAAAAAGTTCTTACCTCCTTATACTACGAAGGAGCAGGTAACTTCCTGGAACTCTGTGGTAGTGCCTACAATAAAGGGACCAGTAAGCCCCACTCAAGGACTCACACAAAAGTTCAGAAGGTATTAAATGAGCTACCTGATAACGTCACTGTGTCCTTACCTCAGCTACCCTTCTATGAATCAGGGTTTGTTACTGTTATTCTTAATTGTCAATAGATCAAAAATTCAAAATGCAACTGCAAGAACAGAGTGTCTGTTGATTTTGCTGGATTGGGACAGTGGGTGACAGATTAATCTGCTAAGGGATAAGCTGGACCCAATTCATAGGTATTAAGAATGACTGTTTCTTAAGAAATAGGATTACTGAATCAGCCTAGAAGAAACTGTGGGGAAAACGATATCTCCCTTTTCTCTGTTCAAAAAATAATGACAAAAATGTCTTTCATACGTTTGATGTTCCTTCTGTAATCATGATGTGAAAATCCTCTCATTCCATTTAAATCATGAGTTAGAATGAATATATGAATTTGTAAAGGAACAAAGAGGTGATTAAATTCTTAACAATATTAGTATTGATTTCATAAAATGAATTCTATAAGAGTAACTCACTGATGCATAAAAGAAGTTAAAGCTAAAGATAGTAACCAGTTCAGTTACTCAAGTCATCTAGGAAAACAAATGTACGTGTATTAATCGTAACATATCTCCTTAACCAAAAAGAATAGTAAATCATAGCCGGCTTTGTTCTGGGTGTATGTGAGATTTTTGTCTTCTGTTTCCTCCATTCTGGTCCATTGATCTTTCTCTTTCAGCCCCATATCACACTCATCAAGATGCCAGCTGAGTTGTTAATAGATTCTTCATGGGTCTCTATTCACAAGCTGTGGAGTTTGGAGGACACTTAGATACTCCACCACATTTATTTGAATAAGCAACGGGAATGCTCTCCCTATTTTCTCAACAGGACACAACTGACAACAGTAAATTTGTTAGTTGCTATGTTTGTGGAAGACCCTGTTTGCTAAATTTCTAGTTCAGTTGCTAGAATGGCTGGGTATATGGCAGGTGACATAGCAAAAAATAGACTTGTATTCTTGTTCATCTTTCCTTTTGCTTATTAGGAAGCATAAAACCACTAATATGAATGTGTGACTGCATACTGTAATGAGAAATAAGACATTTGAGTAACACTTGTACATTGAACAGAAGCAATCTATTTTCCTCTGTATAAAAAAAAAATGAAAAGAAGGGCCTGGAGAGATAGCTCATTGGTTAAGAGCACTGGCTGTTCTTACAAAGGACTTAGGTTTGATTCCCAGCACCCGCATAGTGGTTAACAACCATCTGTAACTCCAGGACTAGGTAAATCAGACAACCTCCTCTAACCCTCTGACCTCTGCTTGTATCGCACAACATGGGTGCACTTACATGCAGACAGCACACTCATACGCATAAAATTTTACAAAATGAAAAGAACAAAACTATTTCACTCACTGATAAGTGTTTGCAGCATTTTTTACTTGAAAACAATGATAAATATTTGCTGACTGATATAGAATCCCTGCTTGAGTGGTTCAGTGGCAGACCATATAGGTGGTTTTGGCTTACAGAGCCTCATACAACAATAGCAGTTGCTGTGGCTATAGACATCTCACAATTAGACTGGGATGGGCTTCCACCTCCAAGATGCCCTCTCATTCATCTGAATAGCAGTTTTGTGCTGGCTGTTGTCAGGGAGCCTCAGTTCCCTCTGTGACATATGACTTAAGTTGTTGGAATAAGCTAAGTGTCTGCATCCTTTATAGGTGGAGATTCTAACTCCATGGTCGTTAATCTTTGTTTGTAACTGTGCCAGAAGTGAGAAAAATGGAGGTTCTAAGGGAAAAAAATTCTGTCTGCCTCATTACCTTCACATCTCACTGGAGAGTTCATTTGGCAGTGGTGGTAGTGGTGGTGATGCTGTTGATGCTGCTGCTGCTGCTGCTGCTGCTGGTGGTGGTGGTGGTGGTGGTGGTGGTGGTGGTGGTGGTGATGATGATGATGCTACTGCTGCTACAACCTTCATTAACATCAGAAGCTTCTTTGTACTTGAGACATAGACTGAAAACCAGTAGTTCAACAGGATGCCAGGTCAGGATTGCTGAGGCATCCAGATCATAGACTAAGCAGCTATCAGTTCACAGTCTCTCCAGTGGGACGAGACCCATCACTGGCCTACCCATACCATATTGTGCAAGCCAATCTAATAAATCCCCATCGAATGCATTTGGAGTATGTATACTCATTCATTTACTGTATTGGTTCTGTTTCTTTAAAGAAATCTGACCAATACAACCCTGAGGTGATTGAACTCACAGGTAGGACATTTAGAATAATTAAATTATGAGGCAGAGTTCTCATAAATGCAATATATCCCTTTATGAGCATCATACCAGAGAGATGTATTCTGCTGCTGCTCTTTGTAACATGTGAGACACAGTGAAAAGACTATGAGGAAGAGTTTGAATCTGTCAGAAACTTGATCTCAAACATCTCAGCCTCAAATTGTCCAATAAATGCCTATTGTTTGCAAGTCCTTCACTCCTTGATATTTTATTGAATCAGCCCAAATGGACTAAAATGGCAGTCTTTCTGACATGGCACTTGGATTTATATGGCTGAGGACTCAAAAAAGATGAAGGAAAAGCAAAGTACAATATATCTTATAACATGACGTAAGCGTAGTATACAACCCATCATTTCTACAGTGTTTTATAATTACATAAATCATCCATTTTCATCAAAACCAGAAATTAATTTCACCAAAATATACGAATTCCAGAGTAAGTATAAGGTCAACTTGAACTACACAGTGAGACACTGTCGAGAGAGAGAGAGAGAGAGAGAGAGAGAGAGAGAGAGAGAGAGAACCTTTAATCCAGTACTCAGGTGGCAGACTTAGGTGGATCGCTGTAAGATGGAAGTCAGCCTGGTTTACACAGTGAGTTCTAGGTCAGCTAGGCCTCAAGGGACACACACACAAAAAAAGAGTTCTTAGTCCTCTAACTAAAACATAGTGGTGATTCATCCTCCTCCTTCCCACCCCATGCCCCTTTATCCTACTAGAAACTTCCATTCTCCTCTCACCTTCCATGAGATCAGCACTATCAGACTCCACATGGAGCAAAGTTATAGAGCAGTTTGATTTTCTATGCCTGGATGATTTCACTTCAATCCATTTGGTCACAAATGACAGGATTTTATTCTGTATTTAATGGTATAATAAGTTCCATTGTGTATATGGATCAGATTTTCTTTATCCATTTATCAGCTGATGGACACTTAGGTAATTTCCATTTCTTGGCTATTGTACTTAGTGCTGCAAGAAGCATGGAGATACATACCACTGAATGTGCACTCAGAAGTGGGGTGGCTAAATCACACAGCAGCTCATGTTCCTTCTAAGTTTTGAATATCCACACTATTGGGTTAAGTGTTATCCTGATTGCTGCCCCCCGTATTGCTCTGAATGTGTCTAAACTAGAAACACATGAAGGAATAAAGTTTTAACTGAATTTTCAAGTTGCTTAAAATACATTAATCTACTAAAGTTTACTCCTTCTCAAAACCACCTTGGATATATGTTTTACTAGGGAGATATTTACTCTGGGGCTGGAGAGATGGCTCTGTGGTTAAGAGCTTGGGTGTTCTTTTTTTTTTTTTTTAATTTTATTGAGATTTCATACATTTTGTACAACCGTTCTTAACCAAATTTAGACTCCTCTCTATCCATGTCCCCCTCACTGGACCTCATGTATTCCACCAATCATGTTAAGTCCTAGCCAGCAAACCATTCGTACCCAGATGTTCTTCCATTCGAGGCTAGTGAGCCTATCTAGAGATCATAAGACATACTCTCCTTCATCCAGTAGTAATCAGTCTTCTAATAGTTCTTATTATAGGGCCAGCCTGCCACCCATTTCTCTCACTCTACTCTGGGCCCTTGTCTGATTGAGTTGGCATGGGTCCTGTGCTTCATGCCACCATTGCCATAAATTCATATGTGCAAACTTCCAGTGACCTGAAATATTCTGCTTCCCTATGTTCATGAACCAGCCCTGGCTCTTACAATCTTTCTGTCCCCTCTTCTGCAATGTTCCCTGAGCTGTGGTTGGGTGAGGGTTAATATAGGAGTCATATACAGGGACACACTTTTCAGTCTCCTATTCTTTAAAACTTGTACATTGCACTCTGTTGTATGAGGAAGTGTCACTGCACTGGTGAGAGTTGAGGGAGGCACTAGTTTTGTCTCTACTGATTGTTCTGCTATGTTTCATGAGCCTTAGGTGTAAAGGTTCAACTCTAGATGTGTCATTTAAGACTGGGCCTCTCTCAGACATATATTCTCTATGTCTGACCACTTATGGGAATCTGCAGTAACCTCCATCTGTTGCAAAAAGAAGCTGAGTGGTGTATAGTATGCTTGTCTGTAAATAAAAGGATCCATATCTAGTATGTGGTAAGAAATTTCATTTGTCTAGAGATTTGACAGAGATGGGATTTTCTCTAGGATCTATGTCCTCTCCATCCATGTGTATTTAGCTGAGTTTACAGTGTCATCCATGAGTTCAGTCCAACTGAGAGGGCTTTAAGTCCAATTAGATAGTTATTGAATACCCCCCCCAGATAACAATGCCACTACTATACTCATAGAGATAAGTTGCTGTGCCAATCATTATGGTTATTAAGCCTTGGGGCTGGATTGGGTCATTTACTGATTTTTCTCCCTTCAAAGTTTGCATATTATCCTCTAGCATTATGAAGGCTAAACTTTAGGTAGAAGACTTCCTGGTCAGTTTCTACTACATTGCTCCATGTCCTGTAGCCAAAGTATATCCTGTTTTCAGCAGTAGGTTCCATCCTCGGAGATAACCAAGAGCTCTGGCAGTAGACTGTGTTATTTTGGGAGTCTCCTGGACCAATCTCACCAACCATTCATAGGGATGAATCTCCTGTCTGGCACTGTGTTCCTTGCTGTACAACCCCCAGGTATACCTATGCACTAATGTTCGGACTGTTGGGGGACCCTGCTGCTAAGGTTGCAGTCCACCATGTCTGGATAGCTCTAAGGGGCTCTGCCTATATGGAAGGACTCCCTTTCTCAGCCGGGGCCTCCTATTCTCTGCCTGACCTACCTGGAAAGTGCCTGCAAGCACAGATGCCTGACCTATCTGGAACAGGACCTTTGGCATAGTTACCTGCAATAAAACTGCCCCCAGGTTTTTTCAATATGATAATTAGGCATTGCCGCATAGCCAGATGATAGGATCCCCCTACCACATGTAAATAAAGCACACTATGAGCACCTATCAGCTGAAGCTTTGGCTGCTGTCTCCACACCATATTTTTTCCTGACCTCCACTGAATAGACGGAGCAGTATCACTGAATCTGACTCCCCGGAAGGTCTTTTCCGTCATGCTCAATGGCTGTCCTGACCCCATTCGTCACTTCTGCTCCCTTTGTTCTCATGGATCGGTGGCCAATGGCCCATGAGGGGAGGGAGAGACCCACACAGACACTGTATGAGCATTCCTCAGGGGGTTGTGAGGGCATCACATTTTACGTTCCCTAGATCCCCAAGATCTATTCATCTCTACTCTTCCTCTCATCCTACCTTCCTCCTCCTTCGCCAGTCCCAGTGCTCCCATTATCCCCACCCTTCCCCACAGAACCCCCAACTCCCACTATCTCCACCGCATGTCCCTCCCCTTCTCCCCGCCTCAACCTAACACTCCCACTTTCCCTACCTCTCCCCTGGTAACATCTGTTCCCTACTATCTGTCTTTTGGGTGCTTTCTCTTCCTTTACCTCCATGTAGCATTTCCATTTTCCTGGCTCCTGGTGTTATGTCAGGATATATACTCCCATATAAGGGCTTGGTGCTATATTCTTCAAATGAGAGGGAACATATGTCACTGAGCATAGATGTTCTTGCCGGGGACCTGATTTCAATTCTCAGCACCCACATTGCAGCTAACAACTATCTGCAATTCCAGTTCCAAGGAATCTGATGTCTACTTCTGGCTTCCACATGCATGTAGTGCACTTACATGCAAACAAGCAAAGCACTCATATACATAAAAAATAAATGAAAACATTTTTAAATATTATAATATGGTAAGCATTCATTATACGCACTGAAGAAGTCTGTCTCTATGTACAATGGCAATATACCAATAAAAATCAACAAAAAAACAGAAAGATAATTATTTAAACTTTACTTTCAAATATACCATGATGTTAAATATATAGGGACAAATTTTAAAGTGGGCAAAGAGAATCCAAAAGTCTATTCTGTAGGGTAACAAGGAACTTCAGAGGCGAAGAAGAAGAGAGAATTCAGAAATGGGGATACCAGTATTTGTTAGTTTAAAATAATGATAAAATGCCCAAGATTCTAGATGTGGTTCTTGATATGGGCTGCAAACATTGGTCAGAGTAATTTGATGCTAAAGTGTATAGCACAAGAATCCTCTAATTCCCTTTGAATTATCTGCAAAGTATTCTGGAAAGTAGAGACCACAGACAGAGGATGAAGCAATGTTTGTGAATAGTGGACAAATTCTGGGCCAGAGACCCGGATACATCTGCTGTCTGAATTCTAAATTGTATCTCTTTGCTCAACCTCCCAAAGCCAGTTCCCCTAGTCAACTGATGTAATGATTTTAGAGGGTAACATTGCCTAATCCATTAGAAGTGCTTCCAAGAGATACTGCTCCTTCCAAGAGGAAAAACAGAAAAATTTCACTTCTACTTACATTTTCTTTAATTTCATTTTAATCATTTTATTTGCTGAATGAAACCTAGGAATTAAAATGGTGCAGAATCTCTCCCCTAGGATTTTAGAAGAACACTGACATGCTTTAAAACTATTTCCAAAATATCAACTAAAGATTAAACTAAACTTTCATGCCCCAAAATGAAAGTGTCACTTGGAGTCCAAGGTCAGACTGTCCTGGTAGCTCCAACAACCTCTGGGAATTATTTACTTATCGTCTATTATCTGTTATTCCTTAGTCTAAGTACCTAGACCAGAAAACTAGGAAAAAGAGAAACACTTATGTTAGGTGTTAAAGACTTAACATTTTAGTATGAGGTCATAAGTAAGTGAAGTAGCGTAGAAGGTACTTGTCCAGTGAGTAAAACGGCAAAGGAGGTGGTAGAAATAGATGGTTGAAATGTATGAGGGGAAGAATAGCTTTTCTTAGCACTTGATTAACTATCCACAGACCCAAAGACTGTGATGGGAGGCAAGGACCAGGCAGATCCCAGGGATCTGGGGTCTTATGGTTGTGAGCAAACACAGAAATAGAGCCCTGGCTTCCCTGTGGAGGAAGGCAAAAGCTTACCTTTATGTCCTGGTGATCTGATTTGTTTCTTAAACTGTAACTTTCCAGTCATTTTGTCCAGTTGAATAAGAGTAATGATGACTTATTCAAGTTCATTTACTTATTATTTTTATTCTTTATGCATATGTGTGTATCACCTGCATGTAGGTAAGTGCATTTATGTAGTGCAATGCCCGCGGAGGACAGAAGAAGCTGTGGGATCCCCTGGAACTGTAGTTACAGACAGTTGTTAGCTGCCATGTGGGTGCTGGGATTCAAACCCGGATCTTCTGCAAGAGCAACCAGTGCTCTTAACCGCTGAGCCATCTCTCCAGCCCCTCATTTACTTATTGTTTAATAAAGCATTTACACTGGCAAAACCTAGGTAATATCACCTCACCACAGATCAGGTCAAAACTTTGGACTCTTCATCTCACCATTTCCTGCTCTGGCTTTCTGTTATCTACTCACCCAGTACATTTTTCTTCCCCAACAGATATCTGTACTGGGACAGATTTTACATAAGCTATCTTATTTGCTTACAATTTCTTCTCATCTTTGAATCTCTAACATGAAGCACAGAAATTGGGATCTAAATGGGGATTAATAAATTGATTTTCTGAATGAATCTAAAGCTCCTAGCAATTCTTTAAGAATGTCAAATAATAGGAGTAAAACTAGTACTTGAATAATGTGATGGTGGATACTGGTTGTCAAATTGACTCACCATAGAAACATGTCTCTGGGCATGTCTGAGAGGTATTTTCTTGATTATGTTAATTGAGATATGAAGGCCAACCCTAAATAGGAACAGTACAGTTTCACGGGCTGGGGTCCTCCCTGGATGTAATAAAACGGAAGGAAGGGCTACATATTAGCAGTCTTCGCTCTCTGTTTGGACTCAATGTGGCCAGACACCTCACACTCCTGATGCTATCTATATCTTTTGCCTTGATGGACTGTATCCCCTAGAACCATAAGCCAAAATAAACTATTCCTTCCTTAACTTTTGTAGTCAATTTTTTTCACAAAGACAAGTAGCTAATACAAGAATATCTATACTGAAAATAGTGTTCACTTGAATATTTGATATGAGTTATAACATTTTAGAATGAAATGCATCATATGATACCAGGGAATTACATTTCAAAATAGATTTAATGAAGTATTCTTCTGAAATTGGGAATATTTTCATGAATTTTCAGCAGTACAGTTACAGAGAAGAGTGGATACTAAGGGGCCTCTGTTACATTTCTCATTACTGTGGCAACATAGCTGAAAAAAGCAACGTGAAGAAATGGTATATTTTAGCTCACAAGTTGATGGAACAGTGACTCATGGGAGGAAGGCATGGAGCCTGGGTGTCTGACAGCTGTGGCAGTGGGAGATTGCACCAATCTGGATGATCAGGAAGCAGAGATGAACGCTGATGCTCCACATCCTCTTTTTACTCAGTCTCGGCACCTCCTCATTTAAAGCTCTCTAGAAATGTCCTCACAGACATACCCAGAGATGTGTATCCTAGGCTACACTAAAAATATCATCAAGTTGACAAGATTAACCACCACAGGGCAAAATATCTCAGTGCCTACTTCAATGAGTCACTATTTTAGAGGCAAGGAACTTCATGGAACTCAGTGGTCAAGGAGAACACTACTGTTCTTAAGGCCCTAATCAGATAAGGATCATATTTTCTGTTTTGTATTTGTATTTTGAACCTTGTCATAGTCTCACAAGTCATTAAGGCAATATCACCATTCCGAGTGGCTTGAAGTAAATGTGTACATAAACATATCTGACCAAAAATATTGTAATATGAACACCACATTTTTTTTCCTGTGACAATGCGTTAGTCAGTGTACAGGACACTTCTGCCTTGAGTTCATCCATTTCACTGATGTTTCACTGTACAGCATATTATTCTGGGTTCGCAAGGATTATACTCTAGTTTTGTTTCTGATTAACTTTACTAACAGGGTGAGTTATTTCAATTCTACCTGCCAACTACCTTAATGACAGAATTAGAATAAGCTCCTATTTCCTGAAGAGATAGCAAGCATAAGTAGGCATATAATTTATGAGATTTGAATATCTGAAAGAGGATTTTCTTCTAATCTCTGGTAAAATCGTGTTTTCATTACCCTTCGAAATCTGCATTGCATAACATAGGGATTTACTTCAAGCTTAGTCTTTTCTGTTTTTAAATATCAACTTCACTGGGAGTTTCTCTGAGAAATTTCCTACATTTTTCTGCTTATACTGCCACAGCCTAAGGCTGGGGTACTTTTTGATGGAAAAGTCAAGTTAAGGTCATGGGTGTTTAATTTTGAACTCACAGGACATCTTGGCACCACATGTTTAGTCCTTTAGTTTAACAATCATGATGATAATTATAATACAATAATAATACAATAAAATTAACAGCTTGAAAGAGCTTAACAACATACTATTTTATTTAATGGGAGAAACCTAGAAAATTAGTATCAGCGTTAAGGCTATATTTCACCCAGGAATCTAAACCACAAATGCAGACATTGACAATGCCACTAAATCTCATAGACAGGGATAGACTGGGCCTTGGGAATTATTATTTATGACCTCACACAAAAGAACTGAGTTTATGCATTATAAAATACCATACATACAATGCCAGTAGCCAGTCAGGATGCTAAACTAGAGTGTGAACCTGGAACTGTGTCCACTTCTCTCCTATATTTACAGTCACAGCTTTAATACAAAACAGGATTATCCTTCATATTTTGACAGCAGTATAAGCACTCAGGAGCCACTGCTAAAGTGGAATGTGTGTGTATGTGCATGCAGGCATGCGTGCGTACGTGTGTGTGTGTGTGTGTGTGTGTGGAGAGAGAGACAGAGAGACAGATTATACAGCTATATAGAGATCTATCTGACAACTTTGACAATGTGTTTTTACTTCTGTAAGATTTGCGTACTCAGACTAAATCTAAGACAGACTCAACTTTAAGTTATAATGATTTGCCAGCATCAAGGTTCTCAAGGACTTCATGGCAAACGAAAGTCTCCCTGTGTTCGGTCTTGTTCTTAGAATCAGGCATAACACTCCACTGTGTAGTTTGTGTTCATTCCTATGGTTTGGAGCCCAGATTAATGATAACCTTTTTTCCAAATTCCCATTTAATGATAATCTTTTGATATCCAAGTGTAGCTAGAATTCCTTCAGAGCAGGTGTAAACAATGTCTTCCCCCTCCTCCCAATGACAAACTAAGGTATGATTTCACCAATCTGCAGTCTGGGGAAGCAGTGATCTTATTTGTCCTACTTATAGAGCAAAGGGTTAAGGTTGCTTACATGATGTGGGTGCTACCCCACCAATGCCACATTGGAAAGTCTCCATCCAAGCATGGATGGTGATTTCTCCACAGCCACATAAAATGATGAGAGCCCCTCCCTAGGTTTCCCTAGCCTATATATCCTTAGCCCCTCCCCCATGCCATGTGCCACTAGGGTCCGCTGGGAGGTGTGGCTGGACTCTCAGGCAAGGGCCACATGACTCTCTTTACACCTCTCTTCCAGCATCATGGCAGCAGAAGGATAAGGAAGCTGATCACACTGCAATAGTAGTCAGGAGGCAGAGAGAGAAAAATGGTCATGTTCAGTTCATTTTCTCTGTGTTCAGTCTGGGACCACAAATCATGGGATGGTGTACATCACATTCAAAGTAGGTATTCTCAGATAAACCTTCCTATAAACATGTTTATAAACATACCCAAGTGTGTGTTTCTATGGTGATTCTAAATCTAGTCAAGTTAACAATGAAGTCTAACCATCACAAGTAGTATTACAGGAGACAGAAAAAGATGAAAACAGGTTAGATATGTTTTTATTTTGTTTTTATATATACTTTATTGATTTTTTTGTTCATTTCATATAATGGATCATAAGAAAATTCAGACTACCAACCCCTCTGAAAAACCCATATCGCTCCCCCATGGGATTTCATGCATTCTGTCATGTATGTTACTCCCTATCCTGTCAAGCATTTGTGCCCAGATGTCCCTCAGTACAAGTTCATTCCATGGAATCTACTCAGCCTCTCTAGAATCACTCTCTTAAAAGATATCTACTCACCTTCATCCCACAATAATCAGTTGCCAATAGTTCTTTGGCTAAGGTTGGGGCCTGCTGCCCCATTTCCCCAGTTCTATGCTGGATTTTTGTCTCTTTGAGTCAGCATGAGTATTATGCATGCTGTCACCATTGTTGCAAGTTCATATGAACAAGTTCCCAGAGGCCTGAAATCCTCTCTTCCCTTAAGTTCATTCAGGAATCCTACCTCTTACAATCTTTCTGTCTCCACTTCTGCAAAGGTCCCTGAGTCATGGGTAGAAGAGGATAGGAGTCCTATCCAGGACATACATTCTGCAGCCTCTTATTCTCTAAAACTTGGCCAGTTGTGGCCTTCTGTGCCTCACACTGTGCTGTATAAGGAAGTGTCATTGGTGAGAGTTGAAGGATGTGTTAGCATGCTCTCTACCCTCTGTTCCCCATCTTCCATGAGCCTTAGGTATACTGTTCCACTGTAGACGTGTAACTTAGGGCTGGGCATCTCTCAGACATATATTCTCTGTGTGTGACCAGTTGTGGAATTCTGTAATAGCCTCCATCTGTTGAGAAAAGAAGCTCCTTTGATGGGTGGTGTATGGAATAGTAAGAATTTTCATTTGTTTAGAGATATGACGGGGAAAGTGTTTTCTTAGGATCTAGGTAGGTCCTCTCACACCATGTGTATTTGTCTATGTACGCAGTGCCAACCATGAGTTCCCTCCCATTGAGAGGGCTTTAAGTCCAACTAGATAGCTGTCCACAGATAACAGCACCACTGCTGCATCACTAGAGGTAGTTTGCTGTGATAGTTGTTGTATTTTGTAGACTTTAATGATGGGTCAGACCATTGATTGATTTTTTCCCTTAGAATCTACTTACTGTCCTCTAGAACTATGAGAGCTGGTCTTCAGGGAAAAGGTTTCCAAGTAAGTTCCAGCTCTCTTATTCCAAGTCCTGTGGCTGAAGTGTGTCCTGTCTTCAGCAGTAGGGTCTTACCTTCAAGCTCCGGGAAGTATTCCAAAGCTCTGGCAATTGTCCATTTTATTCTGGGAGTCCCTTGGACTACTCTGACCTGCACTTCAAAGTTTCTCCTTTCTGGCACTGTGATCCTTGCTATATGGACTTCGTGCATGCATTTTCAGATATTATGTATGTATTTTTTCAGGAGGTTGGGAGGCTAAAGTTAATAAATTTCCCTCTGTCTTTTCACAACACCTGTGCTTTATTTACCTTTCCTCTCTTTCTCCCTGTTTAACCTCCCCCTTTTTCCCCAGTTAAAGTACCCCCATTTTCCCCATTTCTGCTTGATAATACTTGTCTCCTATTAACACCCCTCTCTTGAGTTCCTTCTTCCCCCTTAACTTCATGGTTCCTTGTATGTCCTTCCTGATAGAACATGTGAATTGCAGAAGAGCCACAAGCCTCATTAGGGAAATCCATAAATCCCTTAAAGTGTCCAACTAACCCTAAATTAGCAACCTGGCCTTGCTCAAGCCTTATCAACTGGTCACTCCTTGGACTGAGAGAGAGTGTTTGTGGAGCCCATCTGTCTCTTTTAGTGCTGTAGATAACTCACCCACCTGTCTGAGAAAAGACACCCTCAAGGACACCAGACCCTGGCACATAATTAACTCTTGCAGCTCTGTGCAGCAGAGTTCCTATATAAGACCAGACTGCTCTCTCTTTAGTTTGAAGATAATCATTCCTTGAGGAAAAGAGCTGTCAGCCCTTCGCTGGGCTTCCTGAATCCAGGGAACACATTCCTTGCCTGTTGCAGGTCTGGTTCTGACTTTTATTCTTAAACTTTAAACTCCTTCCTTTGTCCCACCTCCTAGATCTAACACTGCCCTCCTCCCTTCCCAGTTGATTATCTCCATTTTCCCCTTTTCCCCCTTGGACCATCTGATTCTTCTTATCCTCCTCTCTCTTGTTCTTTCTTTCCCTTTACCACAATGGTTCCTTTCCAGTTTTCTGGCTCATGCTGTTACATCAAGGTATGTAATGTACTCACATATAAGGAACTGGTGCTAAGATCCACAAA
This sequence comes from Nannospalax galili, assembly GCF_000622305.1. Classification (NCBI taxonomy): domain Eukaryota; kingdom Metazoa; phylum Chordata; class Mammalia; order Rodentia; family Spalacidae; genus Nannospalax; species Nannospalax galili. The sequence goes on along the minus strand of NW_008354705.1, from coordinate 2,991,194 downwards.
CGAATGAATACATATGTCCTTTGGTTGTCTGAGTCAGTGTTCCTCTTCACTTAGTACAACAGTTTCTAGTTCCATCCACTTACCTGAATATTTTATGATTTGATCTTTATCTCTGAGTAGAACTCCATTATGTAAAAGCACCATATTTTCATTGTCCATTCATCAGTTGAGAGACATTTAGGTTGTTTCCATTTCTTAGCTATTGTGAAAAAAAGCAGCAATAAACATAGATGCACAAGTATCTTTACAGTAGGATAAGTCTCTTGGGTCCACGTCAAGGAGTAGTATAATCAAATCACATGATAGATTCCTATTTAGATTTTTCAAGAGTTCTCCATGCTGCTTTCCAAGATGGTAGAAGAAGTTTGAACTCCCACCAGCAGTGCGCAACCTCTCCAGCATTTGTGTCTTTTTTTCACTTGAACTTAGTCAGTCTGACTGGAGTAAGATAAAATTTTAATGTGGCTTTCATTTGCATTTCTCTAATTACTAAGGATATTGAGCAATTTTTAAGGTGTTTCTTAGCCATTTTTAATTTTTTTTAAGAACCTTCTCTTCAGATCCTTAACCAATCTTTTTATTAGGTTCCTTATTTGTTTGTTTTATTAGCTGTTTGTATATTCTGGACATTAATCCTCTTCAGATGTGCAACAGGTGAAGACTTTCTTCCACTGTGGGCATCCTCTTCACTTTCTTTGTGTTTCTTTTGCTTTACAGAAGCATTTTAGTTTAATGAGGTCCCACTTGTTAGTTGTTGACCTTAATTCCTGAACAACTGATGTCTGATTTATAAAGTCCTTTCCTACACCTATATCTTGTAGGGTACTACCCGTGTTTTCTTCTAGTAGTTTCAGAGTTTCATGTTTCATATTGAGGTTTTTAATCTACTTGGAGTAGACTTTTGTGCAGCGTGAAAGATAAGGGTCTAATTTCATTCTTCTGCTTGTGGAGATCCAGTTTTGCAATCACCATTTTTTGAAGATGCTTAATATATTTAATTTTATTTTCATCAGTTCACAAGTTCACTCTGGGGAATAATAAGTGGAATCAACAACATTTAATCTTTAACGATTAAATCTGAGTATATTTAACTCAGTCATTCTTTCATCGAATACAAGGCATTTCAAGAAGCAATAATTTATTGCTTCTAGGGGCATCCATCACTCTCTTGGGACACTATGAAACAGTCTAGGAATTCCCATAAAAGATTGCCACAGTGTGGAGAAAACATACCCAGTCCATCTGTTCCTGTTGTTAAGATGACCAAAAGCAACTTGGGGAAGAAAAGCTTCATTTTATCATACATACCCCAGGTCACAGTCCATCTCTGATGGAAATCAAGGAAGGAAACCAGGGCGGGAACCTAAAGGTAGGAGCTGAAATATAGACCATGAAGGAATGCTGCTCACTGGCCTGCTCTCCTGGCCTGCGCTCAGCCCTCTTTCTTATACAACCAAGGACCACCTTACCCAGGCTTGGAACCTCCATCACTAGGCTGGGCCCTCCCATGTCATTCATCAATCGAGAAAATGCCCCACAGACATGATTATAGGCCAATCCAATGGAGGAAATTCCTCAGTTGAGGTTTCCTCTACCCAGGAGTGTCCAGTTGACAAATGAAGCTATCCAATACACCATCATGCATCCTTTCCTCTACAGCCTAACATCTGTGTTGCATGTCATATATTTTCTTCCCATCATCCTATCCTCTTGACATTGTTCCCTGTTCCTGCTTCAGTAAACCATCCCATTATTTTAACATTCTTTAAACTATGCAATTTAGGTATAAAATTTATCTCCTGTTTAACTGATACAAATTCTCCTGAATCCAGTATAACAGGCTTTGTTGCTTAGGGAAATACATGAGTAATATAGAATCAAGGAAAGCGTAATAGCTAACAACAAACTAACACCCAACCCTAGAAATGTCTTGGAGAAATTACAAAGTACAGCAATCAGAATTATATTCAATGACCCAGTCAATTCAGAAATTTCAAGGCAAATGCTAGAAGCAGTTCAGGCTAGTCCATAAAACTCCAGTGTGACAGGGCAACATTCCACAAGAAAATAAAACTGCCTCCAAGAAAGTCAGGGTTCATACAAGAAGAAAACTCAGCAAGGAAGCATCCACGACAGTGGAGTGTTTTATGGTAATGGATAGAGATTATCAAATTACACATTACAGACAATCCCAAAGCATAACTGAAGTAATCTTCAGTCCAATTTTTCAATATTCTTTATTAATCAGTAGAAGACGCCATAGCTGTGATTCCTATTCAATTTCCTGTATGAATATATTTTGTCAATTAATTTAATAAATGCTTGTTTCACAACTTTAATTTGAAATTTCATGCATTATGCTCAGTACTAACTCCTATCGGGAATTCTTATAAAATTATCATTTTGGAGCCCCTGTGGCCTTTGGGTACTTTATACTGTATTATCTTATTATCTTTCAAGAATATATGTTCTAGCTCCTAGTAGTCCAGACTGAATTGGTAACTTCTTAATTGATTTACAACTGCTACAGTGACAATATAATATATATGATAAGAATGTTTCCTCTCACATTTATATATCTATTTACTAGAATTTATTTTTATTCAACAAAAAATAGTTCTATAAATAAAATTGAAAGTACAATAACTAACGTGGAACTCATAAGCAGACTAATAAAAAGAAACGTACCTCCATCAAGGAATGGTTTCTAAACTAAGTGATGCACAACATGTGACCATGTATAGACCACTGAAATGTTGCTTGTCACCAATGCCTTAATCTACTGAAACATTTTAAGATGATATTTAGAATATTTAAGTTTAGAGGCACCACTTTTACCTTTACAATACATGTGTAACTCTTCAGCATCAGTTAATCACTTGTCCTTAAACATTTCTGGTGCATTTACCATATATCACCATAAAACCAAGTATTTGGAACACTGCCATTCAGGTGCTGATGATTTAATATATACAAAACCCAGGAAAACAAATACTTTTTATAATTTTCAGAAATCAATATAATATTTATAAATGTATAAAATAATGAAATTATGGATGTTCGGCTAAATAGGAGAGAAATATTATATACTGTATGTGTATTCTGGTTGAAGAGAATAATGCTAGATATTTACCATGGGTGAGTACTTCTATGAGGTTCATAGATGTGTATACAAATCAGATGGAGATCGTGTTAAAGGAATGCTCTGATTTAAGACATTTGGTTTAGAGCCTGAGATTCCACCTTTATTTCAAATTGTTAAGTGTCTCCCAATTGGCTAGTTTCTCCTAGGAGTGGGGCCTGCCACAGAGTGTGGACTACTGGGGGGCTTCTGGGAGCCATCTTGGAACAAAATGGACTGACTCTTGTAGACCTGGGGGAAGATCACTGTCCCCTGAACCATGAGTGAATGCTAGCAGGGACTATGGTAGTTGTGGTGCAGTCTGATATGGCAGGCTCTGAGCTGCGCCACCTAGAGGCATGGAGCTAGGCACTGGGTTCTTATTCCTTTGTAAGTTAATAAATGCACATAAAATGTTTTATATGGTTTGTCTGATAACACAGGAGACCCAGAGGGAATTCAGGTGACAAAACTGGTGTAGTCTGGCTGGATAAAGGAACTACAGGCTTAGGGATGTGGGTCTCAGAAAGCAGTGCTGTTCCAGTTGCCCCTGTGGTGGGTCAGCTGGGCTCTGAGTCCCAAATCGAGGAGAGAAGCCAATCAAAACCCATATGCTTAATGGGGTTAGGGATAGTCATATGGGTTATAAAATGGATCATAAAATCTGTAACTAAAAAGAGGCCAGCCACGTAGAAGCGTGGGCCACAGCTATGTTTTAAACATGGGGATATGGTGTATGTGAAAATTTGTTAAAAGTTACCCAAAGGCTAGAAAATCTTTTACCTGCTCTGGACCCAAATGGAGAGAGAGAGAGAGAGAGAGAGAGAGAGAGAGAGAGAGAGAGAGAGAGAGTGAGAGTACTTTGCATCGTAAAAGATGTGCCCCAGGCAGGAAAGCTGAGAAGGCTGCAAAAGCAGACCCAGTTGCAGAGCTAGAGAGAGAAAAAAGGTGGGACACTTTGACTTGTGTTAAGTCCAAGGACTCAGAGGAAAAGACAGATAATAGTAAAAAGAAAAAAAAAAGTTAACTTTGCTGTAGCTAGGAAATATTCCATGCTAGAACTGTTAAGACTAGGTAAAACTTACAAGCAAGCAAGCAGAGAGCCCCTGGTCACATGGCTTGTAACAGTATGGGACATGGAAGAAAATGACATCAATCTAAGTCCTTTCAGAGGCTTAGAGCTGAGTTATATAACCACCCATCCATCCTTGTGATATAGGCTGTTCAACCTAGGCCAATGGTGTGGGGAGCAGTCCTTAATGGGGTGGCTGGTTGAAGGCATTAAAGATATATGATTGTCACCAAGGGGGACTAACATGATTATCAGGGGCTGGAGGACTATAAAGGAGGGGCAGGCATTCTTGAGAGAACTGGGTATGAGAAGAGCAATATATGTTGTCCTGTTCACTGGGCCAGATAAGACTGAGTTCACCAGAGATATGAAAGAAAGCCTAATTCAACTGGGACCTCAAGAATGTTATGGGGCTTTAATGGTTTTACTAAGCCCTTTGATGGGACAAGATCTTTGTAAAGTGAGAGAGACTTTGGCAAATCTAAATGATTCTGACCAGCATGTAAAACGTGTCTGTAAAATAACAGAACACCCTGTACGAGATATAGGAAAGACAAGACCAAAGAAATGGTCCACTTGGGTTACTCGAAGACAAATGTGGCAAGACTTACATCAAGCCCCAATCCCCAGAGAAAATTTGATAGAAAACCAAATTCAGTACTAACGAATTTCTGGAAGGCTTTAAAACCAGAAGAACAGTTTACAAAGGACATTCGAAGGATAACAACTGTACAGGGGCTGGTTAAGAATCCCCAAGGATTAAGTAAGATGCATTTCTCTTCTGAGAAAGGCTATACTAGGGGTAGAAGCAGGTTTTCCCACCAAGTTCTCTCCCAGCAACCTGATGTGGTCAATGGGAAGATGACAGATGTGGTTACAGACAGGAGGCAGACCCACAGCCTGTCTGACTCAGAGAACCAACAAGTGCAGCAGGTACAGGAAAAGCCCCCTGCCTCCTTATCCCAGTGCAGGGTCAGGCAACTAGGGCTAATGCCTCTAAATGTATCAAGAATAAAAGAACCCAAAGGGATAACTAACAATGGTAATGAGCTAACCAAATTAATGCCTCATACCCATGCTATGGTACCTAACAAGGATCTACGGAGAAAGCAGTTAATACAAATGGACAAAAACCTTTCCATACTGTGTGAGACCTTGTCTATGATTGATTTAATATTTAATATTAACATTCCTTCAAGTGTTTTACAAATGTGAAACCCATTTGAAAGATACCTGAAGAAGCAAAGGCCAGCTATAGCTGTAAGATTCTTGGGAGTTTTATGTAGTTTGGGAAAGATGAGGCTAGAGAATCTCAAACAATAAAACTGTTAAGAAAATCTACAGTACCAGGGGTGGGTTGCCCCCCGTAAGAGCTGTTGGTCAGAGAGAGGTCCTAGAGGTCCTCCAATTGATGAAAGCTATTGCCATTAACATCAGTTGTACACTAGAAACGTCGGTAAGGCCATGTTGCTGAAGACACTGCATGTTGTGAGTGCAGGAAAAGAAGAAGAGATGGAACTGAGACTAAGCCAAAACACTCCTTGCCACTGGATGGATGACATTCATATTGCCAGGAGGCTCTATACAGATGGTTGGGGAAGAAAGGATCCCCTATAATTCTACTCAATGATGGACCCTGCGTGCTGCATACTATGGACATGCCAAGCAATACCTGCAAGTGCAATAATGGCTCGACCAACACACGTACAACTGACAAATTTCTAATTGGATAAGACCTGCTCCTAGGGGTGGAACATATATTTGATGCTGTCTACTAGGCCAATGCCTTGTGTCCAGAAAGGCTACAGGCCATAGTGGAGAAGGCATCATGAGGATACTGTTTAATGAATATAGTACACCTATTGAGATATCTTCTAGGCATCTGTATTTACATTCATGTTTATTTAAATGTGTCTACTTCCCCCCATTTGTCTTTTTTACAGTTTATTATTTGTTTAATAACCACATACTTAGAAGAAGCATTTCATTACAACAGCATTGACATATTCAATAACAATTTTCTGAGCTAAGATGCATCTTTTTCAAAATTGGCTGTAAATTTTTAGATTTACACTTGAATTGTTACAGATATACAATATTTTACTCAGTATAAACCCTATAAGACATAAAATTAAATGAGGTTTTAACCTTTAAAAAAGATTTTCATTTCATTATTAAAATACACGGTTTTGTACACAAAAATTCATTTTCAATGCAATTGACATTAAGATGTTTGCACATGCATTTCTAATCTCTATATATCTGATTATTACTAGTTACAGTTGGTTAATTTCTGAGCTCCTTGGCATCTGAGCATGGATATAAAGTCTATAATAAAAGAAACACCATTGAGATAGATCAGTGGCCACAGCCTAAAGATGACTAATGAGGAGGCCCAAGAAGCCACTATCTCACCATGATACAAGAGAGATCGCCTTACATCTGTCACCCCCTCCAAGGCTCAGGGACCTTAGTGGAAGATGGACAGAAAGATTGTAAGAATGGAGGAAAGGGGTGGAATGTCTCCCAGTTGGCTAGTTCCTCCAAGGGGTGGAGCCTACTGCAGAGTGTGGACTACTGGGGGGCTGCTGGAAGCCATCTTGGAACTGAAGGGGCTAGCTGGGGAAGCTGGGAGCCGTGGATATCACACGTGGTGTGGGAAACGTGCAGCCAGCCGCAGAAGCTCAAGGGCAGAATGGACTGACTCTTATGGACCTGGGGCAAGATTGCTGGCCCCTGAAGTGAGAGTGAATGCTAGTGGGGATTATGGTAGTCGTGGCAGGGTCTGATATGGCAGGCTCTGAGCTGTGCTGCCAGAGGCATGGGGCTAGGCACTGGGTTCTTATTCTTTGTAAGTTAATAAATGCACATAAAATATATTATATAGTTTGTCTGATGGTACAGGAGACTCAGAGGGAATTCGGGTGACACTAAGTAATGCCAATTTTGATTTAAAACCTTGAATAACAAAGTTCGAATATCACAACTGTGTTCCATTTTTTATAGTAGGGGATGTGAGTTCCAGAGAGATTATATAACTCATCAAAAGCTCTCTTTAAACTAAACTTGCCTGATTTGAATTTCTTTGGATTCCTTAACAATTATTTATTCAGTACACCAAATAATCTTGAACAATTATTGAGCAAAAGGAGTTAAGTTATAAAAGTATCACAAATAACCAGACAGTCTAATTATTCTTAAAGGGCAGTGGGAGTTTCCAGGTGGTGACATTTCCAGGCACCAAATAAAAAGTGAATGATTTAATGATTTATAGTGATGTGGTTATAGTGGTATTCAGGGAGTGGAAATGGGTACAGACAGAAAATGTTAGAAAGTTTTATCATAAAATGGGGAGGGACATTTATTTATAGAAAAAATAAATGTAAATGTTCAATTGAAATAAATAATTGAAATTAAATCTACAATTTCTTAGAACATCCTGATGGAATTCTTTCCTAGTATTTTCAGTTTGGATTAAGGGGGGTAGATGAGCATTAACCACTGAATATCTAAGAAAATAATTTCATTTTGCAATGTCAATCATAGCAAATGTACCCTAAAAATGGACACTAAAAATATTTCAGAAAAATCAGTAGCATTTGAATATCAACTGACTAAAGGAATGAAGGTAACAAATCAATTTTTAGCTTTGATTCTATGTGGAATTTTATATTGTTCTGAAGATAGAGTAACCAGGAGAAGGAACAGCTTTGTATAGCAGAGGATGGGCTGGAGAGTGGGAAAGCCTGAGGCTAACAAGCTTTTGAGATGCTCCCTGCAGATATTAGTTATAATTTGCTATGCAAATATCCATCATCAAGTTGGCATCACCCCAAAGGCACAGCATTATATTGGCCAGTTATTGAGTGCACACATCTCCTGTTCGCTGAGTACCAGCTGCATGATCTTGTTTTAAGCTCTACTTTAAGAGCAAAACATTTCCTCTAAGGCTTTATAAATTCATTTAAACAGAAAACTCGTCTCATCAGCCAACTATTCAAATTAAAAAAACCTGCAGATTATTTCTCAAGAGAGGAAATAAAGGAGCTCAGCTTCCGGGTGTATTTGACAGAAAGTGCTAGATGGCTACAGTTTTCTCAATTCCCGAGCAAGAACAACAGCATCACTAGAAAAATGAGAGGTAAGTGTAGAGAATAATTGGACTGTGTCAAGAGTGAGTTTCCCTACACTTTTGATAATATTTTCCCCAAAGATATATTTTTGTGCCTCTATTATAATTCCATAAATCTTTTGGAAACAGGACAAGGAATCAAACACAGCAACAATCTACTTACTCCAAGATTGTTCTAAAATACATTCTCCCATTCGAAACCAAATAAGAAATAAAATTTTAAAAGATCACAAGGTAAGAAAGCTGATAGAACACTAGTTATTGAAGTGTATCATTCAATCTGGTCTCCCATGCAAACATTAGAGTGAGTTTCCCACAGCAGATCAAGAAATACCTTGCAGTTATTCATTCATTCATAAGCACATCAAGTAAGAGAACCCAGTATAATTAGCATTGTATACCTTCAATGTTAGTACTATAGATGGAGTAACACTTGCATATTTTATAATTACATTTGTCATCTTAACTGGGGCTACAGGAAAATAAAGACATCTATGTCCTCTCCCCTACCTTCTTTTACCATCCTAGGAGCTTTATTAAAGGGGATGGAGTTAAAGTCACATTGAAAAGGAAGAAATAATAGTTGCATCATTGACAGAAGTGGCTTATGGTAGTAGAAAATCTTATAAAATCAACAACAAAGCTACCAAATTCATCATGGTTGAAAACACCAGATTGATATAAAAAAATCACTTACATCTGTGTATACTGGCTGCAAAGATGAATCCTTATATCAGTTTGACTGAGTTTAAATCACCCAGGAAACACATCATTAGGACTATCTGTGAGGATGTTTCCAGAAAGGATACCTGAGGAAAGAAAACATATGATGAATGTTGGGGCAGCACCATCCTATGATCTAGAGCCTGTCTGAATAAAATATAAAAAGTAAGCTGAATACACAACATACATCTCTCTTTACTTCTGTAATGAGCAAACAAACAGTGAGACCAGCTGCCTCAAGCTCCTGTTGCCACCACATTAACTCCTCCATGCTGGCCTGGGTACTCAACCTCTGAGCCCAATTACTCTCCTCCTTATGATGCCTTTGCCATGCACTTTGTCACAGCACTGGGGAAAGTAGTTTCAACACAAAGAAATCACAATCCAAAATGGAAAATAGTACAAAGAAATACTATTAATGATATGGTCAAAAACAGTAATTTCTTGGTGCAGGAGGCATGGTTTAGTGGGTAAAAGTGCTTAACACCAAGTCTGATTACCTGTGATCAATGCCCAGAATCCACATAGGTAGGAGAAGAGAAGTGACCTCTATACATGTGCCTTGGTGCGCAGGAGTGTGTGCCTGTGCACGTGCACACACACACACACACACACACACACACACACACACAAATTAAATAAAATTAAATACTTAGGATTAAATCTAACAAATGAAAGAGCCACACTTTGAAAATTAGAAAGCAAGGCTAAAACAAATTAAAAGAGGGCTACACAGAGATATTTCATTCACATGAATTTCAGAAGACTCAGTATTCTAAGATGTTAATACTTCCCAAATAGACCCATAAGAAAAAAAAATCTCAAGCAAAATTCTGGCAAGCAGCTTTTGGAAAACCCAAAAACTCCTTCTGAAATTAATGATTATTAATTAACAACTATCCAAAAAATTACAGCTTAAGAATAGGTGAAAAGAGGAAACATTCCTTGATTTCAGCACTTGGTCATAAATTTATAGTAATCAAGATAATATGAGTGTCACCAAGTCAAATAAATAGATCAAAGAAATTAATTCATGCCCTTAAGTATATTTATGTCTAGAATTTTGCTACACGAATACAAAGGCTATTAAGTGGAGCAAGTATCATTTTTATTTCTTCAATAAACTGTGATGAAATAATTGGATATCCACATAATGAAAAGATTAAGCTAAAAATAATTTCAATGAATATTTCACATTCTAGTGCAAAACTCCACTCAAAAGTGATTATACATCTAAATATAAAATGCATAAAATTTCCAGAATGAAAAGAAATGGTGTATCTGATTTTGTTAGGAAAAGATTTCTTTGGCATGATAAAAATGTACAATCCACTAAAAGAAGACAAATAATGAACTGAACATCATAAAAATGGAATTTCTTGTTTTAAAAAAACGTGCAATAAAATAATTAAAATGGCAAGCCTTAGACTGGAAAAATGTGTTTGAGGATCACTTATCTGATAAAATATGAGGACATAAAATAGTGTAAAGTTCCTCAGAACTTAAAAAAATCTACTCAGTTTAAAAACGCAGAAGTGTTGAATAGACGGTGTTGAACAGGTAGTGCTGAGCAGACAGGTCACCAGAGAAAATACACAGATGGCAAGAAAGCACATATGAAGCCTCTAAATCGGAAATGCCTGACCACACCAAGTATTTGTGAGGTATAGCAAAACAAGATCTGTCACGTACTGCTGGTTGGAATATAAAATTGCAAAAACTGTTTTGAAAAGCTAGCAGTTTTTTAAAGAATTTAAACACAGATCTACCATATGCTCCAACTACCCAGATTTTATGTATTTTCTCAAGAGATGAAAACGTATGTTTAAAAATAAATTAAAAATGCCTTGTGCACAAATGTTCAAAGTAGTTCTATGTAAAACAGTCCCAAACTAGAAGTGATTAAATCTCTGTCAAAATGTAAGTAAATACCCAGTTAGTGGTATATCCAGCCAATGAACCACTACTACACAAATGAAAGTAATATGTGGTTTGGCCTCAAATATAAAGAAAACAAGCTCTTCTCCCTCCCAAAATATCATACAGTATGATCTTTTATACAAAATTCAACAAAATATGAAAGGATTTATTTTTTATTTGTCTTTATTGAATTTTTGTGTATTCCATACAGAACATCTCAAAAAATCTTAATAATTTTTATACCCTCATCCCCACCGGCACCCTCCCATAGCCTCCCCACTGGAACCCATATCCTCTGTCATCCATGTCAAGGCACATTATGTCAAGCCAGTGTCCCCAGACATTCCCCAGTGCAAGTCCATCTACTGAGGTCTAGTTAGCTTATCTAGAGTCCTTTGTTTTAGGATGATCAATCTTCCTTACATAGCAGTAATGAGTTGCCAATATTTTTTCATCTAAGATTGGGGTATGCTATCCATTTCCCCAGTTCTATGCTGGGTTTTTGTCTGCCTGAGTTTACATGGGACTTGTGTATGCTGACACCATTGCTGTAGAATCATATGAGCAGGGTCCCAGAAGCTTGTAGGACTCTGTTTCCATGTGGTCGTGCATCTCCACCCTGGCTCTTACAATATTTCTGCCCCCTCTTCCTTAATGGTCCCTGAGCCCTGAGTGGGTGAAGTTTCATATAGGAGTCTTGTCCAAGAACCAGCATTCTGTAGACTCTTAATCTCTACATTTTGGCCATTTGTGGCCTTCTGTGTCCCTGGCCCTCTGTTGCATGAGGGTGCTTCATTAATGAGAACTGGGAGATTCATTTGTGCCCCCTTCTTTACCCCTGTTCCATGTTCCATGAGCCTTGGGTGTAGAGGTGTAATTGGAGATGTGTCGCTTAGGCTTGGGAAATTCATAGACAATGTGTGTGATCAGTTGTGGTGCTTGGTAATGGTCTCTGGCTGGCACAAAATAAGCTTCATTGATGAGTGGTGACTGGGATATTTGTCTGTAAATATAAGGATACATATTTTGCACATAATAAGAAATAACATTCATCTAAGGATGTGATAGTCTTGGGGTTTTCTCTAAGATCTATGATCACCTCAGCCATGCGTATTTGGTTATGTTTACAGTACCACACTGGAGTTTACTCCCAAATAGGTAGCTGTGATTTCCCCCAAGATAAAGGTGCCACTATTGCACTAATGCCGTATCCTGTCCGGGCCATTGATGTGGCTTAAGGCTTAATGTATGCCTGGCCATTGATGTGGCTTAAGGCTTAATGTATGCCTTACATACGCTCTCTAGATGGACTGACTAAATTCTGGTGGATGAATTTACACTGAAGGACATCTGCATACAAATGTTTGACCTGATGGGACTTAACGTGTTTGGTGGAATACATGAGGCCCTGTGGGGCAATGGGTGGGGATGGATGGGGGAAGTGATCTAAATTTGAGTAAGAAATGTTGTATGAAATTGCAAAAGTTCAATAAACCTTTTTTTAAAAAAGAATAATCTTTAAAAAGATGAGAAATGGCTCAGCAGTTGAGAGAACTTGCTGCTTTTGCAGAGAACCAGGGTTCAGTTCCCAGTACCTACAAGGAGGCTGGCAAGTCTGTAACTCCAGTTCCAGTAGATCGAACACTCTATTCTGGCCTCTATGGACATTGAAAGCATCAATTCACTTACATGCATGTGGGCAAAACACTCATACGCATAAAATAAAACCTTAAAAAAGAGGATAGTCCTTAGGTAAATAAAAGTGAAATCAGAGATACCAGAAAGAAGGCAACTCTAACGATTCAGGCAAACACTGAGATGGCAGGTGGAAGCAGGAAGGCAAGGCTAGAAAAGCAGGAAGGGATCAGATACTAGATGTGTGTTTAAGGAAGAAAGACATGCCTGTCTGTGCTAAGGAATTGAAAGTGGAATGTGAGAGAAACGGGATTTGTTTTTCGGTCTGAGCTGGCTTTTAATTTATTTTTAATTTTCTTCCCATCACTTACTTCTGAAGGTTTTTCATTTTATTCTTATTTCCTCCAGTAGAAATCATCCAAACACGCATCAGTTCAGCATAGAGGAAGTGAGCCTCTCATGTGCCACACTCTGTCTGGACTTGGGAAACAATTATTTAGTGCTGTATCATCCCTTGGTGGACTTAAATTGAGATTCCAGACAAAGATGCCATGTCGGCTCATCTGCTTCTTCAGAAACAATTCCACATGTTGCTGACAGTTTTTAAATGAATTCCAGTCATTTGGCATATCTTAAAACAAAATCATCAAAATCAAAATAGATCTTGCATCTCCCATTTCTTCTGGTTTATTTAAAGCTGTTCTATTGGGATCTTTGCCCATTTTAAAAATGTACTACAGTTTGTTAGGAAATCTGGATTAATGATTATTCAGTTCAAATATGTGCTCATCTTTTTTGAAAAAGGAGAAATAATTATTCATCAAGTGACCTATAAGTCAACGTTTTCTTTATGGTTTTCATTATAAGGAGGTCCAGGTCACTTATATTCACTTAATTCAGTTACTTTGGTGTATTTTTTTCTCATTTTCTCTTTTGCATTACCATTTAAATGATGCCTTATTGGGTTTATATGGTTTATTCATTCATTTTATTCAATGTGCCATTTTAGTGAATGACCTTAAAGTCCTTTTAAAGCAGATATAATATAAATAATAAAAGACAAAATTTAAATTAATAATTAACAGTAGCAATCGCAAGTGTTTTACCAAAACATAGATGCATGGATTGCCTTAACTGCTGAAATATTATGTTTTCATTAGTATCAATTTCTTTTATATTTTTCAAAAGGTGATAACAACACTACACAAGTTCACTTATGTAAAGAGCATTTCTAAAGCTTTGTGATCATAGCTACACTGGTATATTTTAGTAGCTTTGGCAGAAAAAGACAACACATGTTGACTTTGTATTAGTTCCTTTTGTAAAACTGTTTCCATAATACCTGACAGAAACATCTTAAGGGAGGAAAGACTTATTTCGACTCCCGGCTTCACAGAGCTTCGGTCTACCTTGGTGATGAAGGAATGGCATAGTAGTTCAGTACACGATGGCATGCATATGGCGGAGGCTGTTCGTATCATGGTACCAGGAAGCAAAGTACTAAGAACCAGGGAGCATGGGATGGGTCTACTTTCAAAGGCTCACCCTTAATGACCTACGTCCACCAGCAGGACCCACCTGCTAGTATAGCCTCCCTCAAACAGCAGCACCGCCTGGGGACCAAGAAGTTAATGTATGAGCCTACAGAGGCATTTCAGTTTCAAACACAGCATTTTTCATTACTGTTCCATGATTAATGGGGTAGACAATAGTCTCACAATGACTTTTATTTCTGGAAGTTTTTCACAGAAAAATCTAATCAACTATTTTTTCTAAATACAATTTTTAACCATACAGCCTTAAGGTAATATTCCAAAGATAGTTTACTGAGGAATCCTGTCATTGCTTTTCTTCACATAGGCTACATATTTCTTGCTATTATTAATGAGCAGGTCTCCTTTCTAATTAGCATGAGAAAAAACACAATGTTAATTAAAGGTGGTGGCATACATGTGATTAAATTCAGAAAAATATTTTGTTGGTATTTTTCTCTTATAAACATATGATATTATGTTTAATATTTACAATTGTTGACAGCAACAAATAATTCATTTCTCCAATACATGTGCACGTGTACATGTACACAAACATTCACTATTCTACAAACCCTTGAAGCTCCTTGATCATACCTAGATAACCCAGTGAACCCATTTTTCAAAAGATAAAAGTCAGCTTTACTTTAATAGGAAATTTATATTTGAGGCAATTTTATAATCCCTAATGGAAAAGTACAACTTTATGTCACAGTAAGAAGTTTACATTTTGTAAAGTTAGGGTTCCAAAAGAATCCTCAATATATAGCTCATAATGGTACTTGCAAGTCTTCCTATGTGAGAGCAATCATTGTGTATGTGTAGATTCTGGTAGTATTTGGAAGAAGCAGCTGGCAAGAGAAACCGAATAATTAAAGAGAAACAGTATTATATTTTTCCTTAAAGTTGTACAGAAGTTATCTTTCAGAAGACCCAGGTTAAAATCACAGCACACACATGACAGCTAACAACAGTCCATAAGTTCAGTTCCAGGGAATCCAATGGACTTTCTGGCTTCCACGTGCACTGCACAACGCAGGTGCACTTACATGCAGGCATAACATTCATACACATAAAATAAAAATAAATAAATCAAAAAATTAAAAAGTAATAACTGAAATTGTCACTTAAATAGAACTTTGATATTTCATACATTTTGATCATATTTAGACCCCTTCCCCTATCTACACCCCTTACCTCCCAGCTCAGTTTCATTGTGGGTCCATTCACTGCAACCTGGTAAACCTATTCAGCATCAAACCCTTAAGGAAACAGACTCTCCAGCTCTGAACAGCCATCAGTTGCCAATGGTTTCTCAGGTAGCACTGATATTTCTTCCCCTCTTTCCCACTTCTACGCAGGGACTTTGTCTGGAAGCTCAATGGGATTTTCATTTAACAGTCCTATGGCTTCTGGTAGGGATTTCTTCCATTCCCGTGCTTAAGGCTCTTTTTTTTTTTTTTTCTGGAGAATTTCTCCCCCCTTTATTACCAAGTTCTTTGTATATCCCTCCTTCCCCCTTTCCCTAACTACCCACTTTTTGCATATTTCTCCCTTAGTAACACCTTTATCCTACTAGTCTTCTCTCTTTCTTTCCCTTTACCTCCCTGGTTCCCTTCCATGTTCCTGGTTCCTACAGTTACATCAGTATATGCACTCACTTATAAGGATTTGGTCCTAGAAGCCACAAATGAGGGAGAACATGGGTTTTTTTCTGAGTCTATGTTACTTCACTTATAAAACTCTTTTTATTGTTTTAATTTTATATGTATGAGTGTATTGCCTGCAAGTGTGTCAGTGCACCTACATCATGCAATGCCCATGGAGTCAGAAGAGGACACAACATTGGATTCCCCTGGAATCAGAGTTATGAATGGTTGTTAGCCACCTTGTGGGTGCTGGAAATCAAACCTGGGTCTACTGTGAAAGTAGCTGGTGCTCTTACCCTCTGAGCCACCTCTACAGCCCAGTTTTTCATTTCTTACATAACTTTCCCCCTCTCCTTTATTTCTGCTTTCTGCCACCATCTCTCAAATCAGTTATTTCCAAATCCCTATTTAAACCTCTGATTTTAAGGCAACCCAAACCAAAACAATTACTGTTGTGTACTCTAAAGATATAGGGCCTTTCATTAGGAAACTAGAACATTTAGACCACTAATAGTTCTTGAAAACAAACCATATGTTTCATACTTAAAATTCTAAAAGTCAATTACTCCTCACAGCAAACCTGGGATGTTATTGTGATCTTCCTTTCCAGGTAGGATTAGTGTTATAGGGTTTACTCTACAGACTTTCAAACCCAAGTATATCTGAGTTCAAACTAATATTCTTTCTAACATATTGAGTCTCAAATCATCTTGTCAATAATGTGTATCTCCCCCCCCCACCCCAGAAATTTCAATAGCAATTCCATGAAGATGTATAGACTGCAGAATTTGTCTCTAATGAGCTCCAAAGACTGGCAGTGACTGACAGTACTTCTTGTTACATTTCAAAGAAAGATCTTCATCCTTTGAGGGAGCCCTCCTGCTGGTTTGAGATTCTGCAGCTGTTATTGCTTCTGCTCTGGCTTGATTCCAACTCACATCATTTCTGCAGCCTATATAATTTCCCTTAAAATTCTTGAATCATCTACTGTCCTGATCTTTGCAGCCTAGCATGGCAGAATTAGAATCAGTTAAGCATTCTGAAAATAAATTAAGGTCTATAAAATTTTGGCAAGTCGTATATTAACAATAATGATTTCTATATTCATTATGCAACAAAACAGAGAACAGCTGAAGCCTGATTATAATTAAGTTACAAAAGTTGCAGGTATTAATAAAGTGGAATTAATTTTAACAAGGTATGAATATACATTGCATTCTCAGTCTGCAGTATGCAGGCATGATAGAGAAAAATACCCAGAATTTCTATAAAGAATTTATAATGGAGCCTGGGGAGATGGCTCAGCAGTTAAGAGTACTGGCTACTCTTGCAGAGGACCAGGGTTCGATTCCCAGCACTAACATGGTGACTAACAGCCATCCATAATTCCAGTTCCAGGTTATCAGATGCCTCTTCAGGCAGTGTACAATATGGGTGCAGTTACATATATGCAGGCAATACACTCATACACATAAATAAATAAATAACAAATAAATAATAATTTTAAAAAGAACTTATAATGGCATCATTCCTTTAAAAGACTAGTTTCAAAAAATGAAATAATTCTTGTTGATATTCTTGGTTGAGTTGATTACAGATAATTGAAATCATAAATAGAAATAGATTAAATAAGAAGAAGGCTTATTCTCCCCATGTAAAATCCAATAAGTAATTCAACTATGGTACAGTGATTCTATGACCCGCAGTGGTACTCTGCCTTGTTCAACATGATATTGTGACATGGACATGATGATTATTAAGCTGTAGACATGAAGTCCATATTCCATTCAACAGGAAGAAGGAAGGTCAAAGTAGGAGAGGACATTCTCTTGCAGTTGGCTATGCTGAATGCACATGACACTTTATGATTTATGTCTAGAGACAATATCCAGACCAACTGGGAAATGCACTCTTCAGGTGGGGCATCTTTATAACCACCAAAACCTAGAAGTTATAGTGAAAAGAACAAAAGAGAAAAGTGAATATTTGTGGAAAATATCACCTGACATATACAGGTTTTAAGTCATATAAAATTATGACCAGTAACAAGGTCTACCAGGTATGAATCGAATGATCTTGATCCTAGTTAACTTTTTGAGCTATGGTTATGTCACTTATAAAACTGGAGACTATATACTTAACACCACAAGTTATTTCAATAGCTAAACAAAACAGTGCCTGAAAAATGCCTCACACAGTGTATAACATATAATCTGTACTAACTAGATAATGAAGTGAAGCATTAAGAAAATATTCTCACTGCAATCTTAACGTCTACACATTGTTTGGGTAATTGTGTGGGTTTTGAAGGAGTGTGTGGGACCAATTCTGAATTTTTATAAGGTAGTCGTAAAGTTTGATGAAGGAGCAAATTGAGTAGAAGATTATTGTTACAATTTATAATAAAATCACAATTCATTTATCATGCCGTATAAATAGCTGTATTAGTGACAACAAATATATTTTAAGTGTTAGGAAAAGTATATATATCAACACAGCATATTTTATCTATTACCCCAAAAGCTTTAGTGTTATAATAACCCTCAAGTTTTTCAAATAAATCAATTTAAGCCCAAGCAGATTTGTAGTCTTGCCCAAGGTCACACAGTATGAATGGTCGATTACACAAGAGGGGATAGAAAGCGGCGTTTGCCTGCAGATACCACTTAATACACTCAACTGCGTGGCTTGCAGGGTCTAGCTTCAAGTCATGAATCCTTTCACCCAACCTCATTTAATTGAAGTTAATGATCCCAGAGAGGGCACAGGGTAAAGGACGCAAGGGAAATGTGCAAAGAGAAGAAGGGAGACCAGTTTCATTTTCACCATAGACTTCCTGCTGACAAAAATGAGATGAATTTAAATTTTCACAATTCCCAGTTACAAAATGATTTAACTATGTGTCAAATTAAGCAAATCAGTTTCTCCAAATCTGTGTTGGTATTCAAAAGAATATCTTGTTTTCTTTCATGACTGAAAGTATGAGTAAAATGATATGATTATATAGCATTTTTCTTAAGTACAGTACAAAATTTAGCCTTTATAAGATTTTAGTCTGATGGAATGGTGCAAGCCAATAATCAACATCAAGATGTGGCCAGAGGATCATGGGCTTGAGGTCAGTCTGAGATACACTGAAAATACAAATAAAAGATAAATCAAGTGTCAGACCAGTAAGTCTTCAGTGAAATAATATTAAATATCAACATCCTTTACTGACAGCCTAAAATTCTATAAACTACAGTTATTAAAAATATTATGTTTTTCTCATAGTCATTTTGAGGTTTGTAACAGTATCCTTAATAAGAAATAAACAAGGGGGCTGGAGACACAGTTCAGTGGTTAAGAACAATAGCTGTTCTTGCAGAGGACCTGGGTTTGATTCCCAACACCCACATTGGGGCTAACAACAATCTAGGGACAAAATGTCCAAATACTTGGAGCCTATGGGGGACTTTTCATTCAAATTTCATGGTATAAGTGAAATTCTAGGAGAAAAATTTAAATAGCAAATGGTTTCTGATATCTAAAATGAAATAACAGAAAAGAGCATCTGATTGATTGAATCTTCTAAATTTCGTATATAGCTATTAGAGTGTTTTTCCATAGTAATGACTGGGCTTGCTAGGAGGGCTCTCAGCATAGGCAATCATCATACAGGAGAAACAGAGAGACAATGTTTACATTCTACACTAGCAAAGAATAGAAGGGACAGGAAAGAAGACAGGAAGTCAGAAGTAAGGGCCCTAGTGACTCTCGTCAAAGCCTCCTCACATCCTCTCTGCAAACAGATTATCTTCCTAGTAAAGTCTTTGTTTTACTGAGTTTGTTCCTTTCCAAAAATGTTTAAAATCTCAGAAGAGGAATAGTGAACACATATATATTATATGCTACTTGAGTTTTTGAAAGTTCAATGGATATAAAAATGTCAATATAGAGATCATCTTATTCCTAGATTTCATAATGAACTTGTAAAGTTGTTCTGTTCTGAGTTTAATTTTATTTGTAAGACCTGAGGTCAGCTAATTTTAGTGGATATTTTATGATAGGATTCACAATAAGGATGTTTTTTAAATTTTATTTATTATTTTTATTTTATGTGTATGAGTGTATTGCCTGCATGTATGTGAGTGCACCTGTGTCATGCAATTCTGCAGAGGTCAGAAAAGTGTTTCAGAATCCCCTGGAACTGGAGTTAAGGACTGTTCATAGCCACCATGTGGGTGTTGGGAATCAAACCAGGACCTCTGCAAGAGCAGTCAGTGCTCTTATCCACTGAGCCATCTCTACAGCCTTGGATTCACAATAAGTATGTTTTAAAAGATTCCAGCCATTCAAATTAAAACACAGTTCTAATGTAGAGAAGTATTGATACATGTATTTTTTTAAATATACAGATAATTTGTTCTCCAATTTTAGATGAGAACAAACTAACATAAGGCATGATTACATAGCTAGCATATTGACTGGATGTAAATAATGCATGTCCTGTCCTGTGCTCTAGAATTTATTATGTTATCTAGTTCCTTTTTTCCTTTACTTCAGAAAATTTCTTGAAAGTAAGTACCTTTAACTCATAATTACAGAAAAGTTTGATTAATATCAGTCTGAAATATGATATAGGGTTGGCACAATTTTACCCAAATATGGTTTAATAATGATTTTTTAATCATCTCACACCCATGATCTAAGATAATCTTTTTTTAAAATAAGTACTCCTTCCATATACTGAATATATTTTACTTTATTAACAAATACTATGCTTTCGCTTGAGAAGTTCACATTATTTTATAGTGATAGCAAAAAGAGAATAGCATTGTTCTATACGCCTGTGAGGAAGCATAATAAATGTTGGGCAAACACAATGGCCTATAGGTAATCCCAATGTTTAGGAGATATCTCTGGAGCAAGTTGACTAGATAGACTAACCAAATCAGCAAGCTCTGTTTGGGTTCAAGTGAGAAATTCTGCCTCAATATATAAAATGAACAGCAATCAAGGAAGTCACAGTACACCAACAACTATCCTGAAAACTCATGCACAGACATGTACACATATGCAAGCATACATACACACATTTATACATCATGCAAAAGAATATGTTCAAAGAAAATCATGTTTGAAAAACACCAATGGCCAACAATGTGAATGATAAACCATTTGTCAGTATGCACAAGACCCTGGTTCAATATGCAGTATCTTTAAAAAAGAAAAGTAAAATTAAACAACATTAACATTAATAGATTACACTCTCACTTAAAAATGGTTAATTAAATATTTTCTTCATAGTGCAAGTAGTTAGATTATGGATCCACAGGACACAACACCATTGCACAGAAAGTCTGCTTAGTTTTATTATTTTTGCATCTAATGTCTGAGACCTACTGAGTGCCCACCAGGTGTCAAACATTTACTGTGTATAATCTTATCTGTTGCTAGAACTCTATTAATTAGGTGCTAACTCATTTTAGATATCAGTAAATGGACAAGAAGTGTTAATTAACTCTATTGGTAAATCACAGAGCCAGTATTTGATTTTAAAAAAATCTGACTATGGAGCTAGAGAGTTGGCTCAGTTTTTAAGCACTGACTTCTCTTGCAGAGGACCCAGCTCCGATTCCCAGCACCCACATGGTGGCTAACAACCATTTGTAACTGCAGTTCCAGGGAAATCTGATGCCTTCTTCTGATGTCCACAGGCATTGCATGACATGGGTACACTTACATACATTCAAGCAATACACTCATGCACAAAACTAAAAATAATAATAAATCAAAAGTTTATCTGACTATAAAGTCTATCTTATTAATATTTTTTAATATTTTTGAGACAGGGTCTCCCTGTAGTCCCAGCTGGCCTGGAACTCAATTTGTAGACCAGGCTGGCTTTGAATTCACAGAGATCTGCCTGCCTTTGCCCTCCAAGTGCTGGGACTAAAGGTGTGGGCCATTGTAATTGTTTGCAGAACATCTAGCCAAGAAATTTACATGGCACTAAGCAGCTCTAATTTAGCCTTTGTCTTTTGACATTGCATTATAGTTAGGAAAGGGGACATTATAAAAAAAAGGCAACGTGTGCCTCTGGTGTGACTGATACTATTGACAGGCTGGGGTAGGTTATGGGCTCAGATTTTAACACAGTGAATTCGAAGTGGTTTTCAATATTTAAGTGATATTCCCCAGTGGGTAATTTTAAGTCAGAAGCTCAAAATGTAGTTCTAAAGATATATACTTTTTTTATATTTGATGATTGTTGATTAATATTTTTAATAAGGGGGAACCATAGAATTCAAAAATGTATGCCAAATTCAAAAGGATATAGATATATATATAGAGAGAGCTATGAGATATAGCTCACTAAGCAATCGTTTTATCAACAAAAAAACAACAGAAGCAGCCAAAGGGAGGGAAGTTGAGAATACTTTTTTATTCATTTCTTAGCTTAGTTGCATACACCAGCTTTGGAGACAACAAACTCCAATGCTCATATCACAGAATTCAAGTTGTCGTCATTCTAATTGACTTAGAGATTGTAGCACAGCACCCAATAGCACTATCATGTTTCCCACCAAAGGCATCACAGTCTGACACTGCATTATATAGACAGAAATTGGCCAAGCATTTATACTCATTAGCTCATACTTGGGAATAGACTAAGAAACAAATTCTTTTTAATGTTTTTAAAGGTTAATTAGACACATCTCATTTTGTGTTGGAAGGACTGTTTAAAATATAAACACAAATCTAAGGAAACAGTTTGTTCACCAGAGCATAGAAAAAGAGGACAAAGAGAGACATAGACTCAAAACTAACTTCACGTATTTTGTATTTTGTACAATGGTAGCTATATTTTTAAGCTTTCCTGTGTTTAAAGATACAAAATCAGTATAATTCAATAACATTGTAAAAATTTAGAAGAAAGTTGAATAATAATGATGTAATATACACATGCACACACAATAAATGTAAAAAAATTAAACAAATCAAAATAAATTAGCAGATACAAACTTGGTTAAATATACTAACTCCATGACCATGAGACAATGATCAATATTCCTGAAAATGGTAATAAATATCCACTTTTTATGTACATTTAGAAAGAATTTAATACTGCAAAATATATAGAGGATTAGAAATATACTAAGTAATCAACAATATAAAAAAAGCCTCCCATTCAGAACTTAAGCTCTACCTTAAATAGATTGCGGTTATACTTGCTTGTTTATATCTATACCAAGCTATGGCGTTTGAGACATGACAAGTTTTACTGGCAAATACAGCATTCCCCAACAGAAATTCTATTAAAAATATACTCTTAATTTTTTGTTTTTGGAATTTTGGGGACAGGGTCTCCCTGTAGCCCTAGCTGGCCTGAAATTCTACATGTAGATCAGGCTGGCCTTAATCTCACAGAGATCCGCCTGCCTCTCCCTCCTGAGAACGGGGACTAAAGGTACGCATACCACTACTCTTGGCTCAAAAATTTATTCTTCATTCTTAATACAAGCTAATAATAAAATGAAGAAAATTATCAAATAAAAATGAACAATTAATGAGGAAGTAGGTCTGTTTTACACATTTTCTTTAATTACAATATAATAAAACTACAAATCAATGTCAAAATTATCGAAAAAACTAAGGCTTACATTTGAAAAAGGTAAACACATACACGCATTTATGCACACACAAAAACACAGTCCTGATGAATTCAAATGTCAGAAAAAAAACAACAGAAATTTAATTTTTAGAATGCACGTAAAATAACTAGTCAAGACGAATCAATAGATTCCAGTAGTAGAAACAACATTAGAAATAAATGAGTTATTTACTCAAGAGACCAGAAAAAAAAATCAAGTAAGCCCTCAAGGGCAAAGAAGGTAGAAAACAATGAAGATAACAGCAAAAGCTAATGAAACAGAAAATAAGAAACATGAGGAAATATAGTTTTAAAAGTCAAATAAAACAGACAAAAGTTGAACAAGACTGATTGCACAGAAGCAGAGACGCCACAGTGAAGGGGTGAGGGAAAGCAAGGGACAGTCCACTGCTTTGTATTAGACACCTGCTGTTAATAATTTTAGCTACTATTCTCTAACTTTGATATCAGCTAAAGTATATAATTCTATGTGGAATCTTAATTATTCAAAAAGAAATGGGAAATATTAATTAACCTGTAATGACTTTGATTTGAAGTTTTGGCTTTCGAGTTGTTGCTATTATTATTATCATCGTCGTTATCGCTATTATGTAGCATACAAAGTAGCAGTTTTCCGAAAAAGGGATTTTACGCATGCGTTGTTGTGTTTGGTCCTCCTCTCTGGATCCTCATCTCACCTCCCTGCCTCTCTTCCTCACGTGTCGCCTTCTCAAGTTTCTTCTTTCCATTTTTGTGTCATGCGTGTTCTATTACTCTCCCACGCCCCTTCTTTAAAACCTGCTTCCATTCCTACGGTTTTCCTTTTGATTTCACAACTCCTATTCACACTTTTTCCTATATAAATCCACAAATATAAAAATTAGAAGCTGAATCCACATGTTAAGAAACAGAAGTAGTATTTGTCTTTCTGAACCTAGGTTATCTCAATGTAATAGTTTCCGTTTCCAACCATTTTTATATAAATTTCCTAATTCTATTTTTCTTGACTGTGGTATAAAATTCCATTGTGCATATGTAGCACATTTTTATAATCCATTCTTCTGTTGATGAACAGTTAAGAGCATTCTAAATTTTCCTGCAGACACATCTGTTTCTCCATCTTAGTTATAAACTTCAAATATCTTCAAGTGACAGTTAGCCTGCTTCTTTTTTTAAATGTCCCAAATAATATAAAGAATGTGTCAAAACTGATTTATAAGGTTATTGTCTTGATATCAGAATGAAATAATTCAATATAAAACAGATAGAGATGACTGTTTGAATGTTTATAGCACTAAAGTATCTAAAAGGTTTAAAACATTGCTCATGGAAAAGTATGCCTTTTTCAAGAGGCATACTTCACATTTAACATAGGTTAATACCTTTTAAACATATTTTTATTGATTAAATAATATAATTCATTATATCTTCATTATAGTCAGACCACTCGACCAACTTCATGTCACCTATTTTTTATTAATTTTTTTTATTATTTTTATTTTATGCATATGAACATATTGTCTACATGTATGTGAGTGCACCCATGTCATGCAATGCTGAGGTTTGTAGCCACCATGTGGGTGCTGAGAATCAAACCCAGCTCCTCTGCAAGAGCAGTCAGTGCTCTTAACCACTGAGCCATCTCTCCAGCCCCATCTATTTCTTTTTTAATGTATATTTTATTTACTTTCTGTGCACTTCATACAATAAAACTTAATTGTATTTAGACCCCCTTCCCCATCCACACTCCCATATAGACCCCCCACTTGATTGATGAAGTCTGTCATATATGTTAAGGCCTATCGGGTGAGGCATTTGAACACAGATGTCCCTCATTGCAAGTTCATCCACTGGAGTCTACTCAGTCTATCTAGAATCATTCCCTTAAAAGATATAAACTCTCCTTCACAAACAGTAATCAATGGCCAATAATTCCACGGTTAAGGTTGGGCCCTTCTGCCCATTTCCCCAGGTCTATGTTGGGTTTTTGTCTCATTGAGACAGCATAGGTCTTATGTATGCTGTCACCATTGCTGCAAGTTCATATGAGCAAGTCCCAGAGGCCTGAACACTTCTGTGTCCTTATGTTCTTCAAAGCCTAATAACCACAACAATAACCAGCACAACAAACTATATTGGTGCAGTAGTGGCATTTTTATCTTGGGGGTAATCAACAGCTATCTAACTGGACTTAAGGCTCTCTCAAAGGGAGGGAACTCAATTGTGGCACTGTAAACATAGCCAAATATACATGACTGGAAAGGTCATAGATCCTAGAGAAAACACTAAGACTGTCATATCTCTAGACAAATGACATTTCTTATTGTATGCTAAATATGAGTTCTTATATTTACACACAAGCATACCATACGCAACTCATGAAAGAAGCTTCTTTTTAAAAGAGATGGAGGCTATGATAAACTTCCACAACAGTTACACACAAAGAATATATGTCCGAGAGAGGAATAGTTTTAAAAGAAACATCTAGAGTGGAAGCTCTACACCTAAGACTCATAGAACATAGTAGAACACGGGCTAGAGAGACTACTAACGCACCAGTGAAGTTTCCTCATGCAACAGAGTGCAATGCACACAGAAGACCACAAATGGCTAAGTTGTAGAAAATGTATTTCTTTCTAAAAGTTTTTTTTTTTTATAGGCCTACCCAGTCTAATCTGTTTCCCAAGTGCTCTTGAATGTAGCTGTATCCCTCAGAGTCCTGTCAACCTACCAGGCATCACATCAGTAGGGAAAACTATCTCCTAGCATCTATCAATTACCAATAGATCCTCAACTAAGGCTTGAGCATCCTGCCCACCTCCTGAGTCCATGCTGGGCCCCTTTCGGGCTTGGGTTTGGACCGGTATTGGGTATTCTGTCACTAGTGCTGTTGGTTCATATATGCAACTACCCTGTGGTATCCAAACAACACAGCTTCCCTTGTATTCATCTAGCACCTCTGGCTATTTCAATCTTTCTACCCTTCTTCCACGATGAAGATTAACACAGGAATTCATAAATGTTCAACATGCAGAGACTATGTAGTTGTTTTTAGCCAACTAAAATTATTTTTAAAAATAAAGATTTTGGTCCTAAGGATGCAGAAAAGCCAAAATATATCTTGTGAGTGTCAGAGAGATTTGAGAATCAACATGTAGAAAAACTTCATGTCACCAGGTTGGTTGGGAACCTCTTTACCAGGTGAAACAACTTGCTAGTCCAAAATAATGTTACTTTTTGTGTAGGATAGTGGATGTTTGCAAAAGATAAGAAATAGGAAGATGGAAGATGATCATCTACAAGGGAACAGAATAAAAGAGAGAAAGAACAGATTTACTAAGGATATGTCTTATCTGTATTTTTGATTTTAGAAATGATAACTTTTAAAGATTTATTTTTATTCTGTTTATGGGGGGGAGGAGGAGGAGGAGGAGGAAGAGGAGGAAGAAGGGGGGAGGAGGAGGAGAGAGATTGTCATGGTACAGAGCTGCCAGTGGAGGCCAGAAGAGGGCATTGAATTCCTTAGAGCTGCAGTTACAAACTTTTGGGAGCCATGGACACCGACGCTGGAAACCAAACTCAGGTCCTCTGAAAGAACAACATGTGCTCTTAACCACAAGCAACCTCTCCAGTCCTGAAACCATAATTTTTCACAAATTCTAAAAACTAAGTTAAAGTTACGGGGGAAAAAAAAAAACTCTGCCTTTATAATAAAAATATAAGTTAAATGCCTTTGTCTGTTATCTAGTGCAAAACCACACAACACAATTCACAGATTATATATCCTGAGTGGAA
>NW_008354705.1:2942005-2963906 GCF_000622305.1 Nannospalax galili | reverse complement strand
AATGTTGAAAGTATTTGGGAAACTTTATCTAATCCTTAAAAGATTTTAGGGTTACCTCTTCACAGTAGGGAATGTTAGAGTACCCAGAAGACCCATTAAAAATAATAAAATAAGAAAGACTACATGGAAGTTCTCAGAAAAAAGTGATGGGGAGATATGAGAGGAATTGGAGGGGAGGGAGTGGGCATGGATTTGATCAAAACACATTATATGCGTGTATGAAATTCTCAATAAATTATTTTTTAAACAATCAATTAGAAGGTAGTAATGGGTAGACATATCAGAACCGTTTATTTATGAAAGCTGGGATTTTGGAATTATACAACTATATTGACATTATTGGGAATCTCTTAAGTTTCCTCTAAAAGAAAAGTTATCCATAAATCTATATGATGGAGAGGTGGCTGTGATTCCTTTCTAAAATAAGACCAATTAGATAGTAGCAAAGTTCATTGTATAATATGATGTGGAAAAAATAGGTGCAAGGAAAATAGGAGCAGGAAGCAAACGTGTTTAATGCCTATATCCGGAGCAGTCATGAGGCATTCATCAGGTACAGATGTCCACATCTCCATCCTGTTAAAAATTTGTAAATGGAATATACAAGATCTGTGGGACACTAATAAAAGGCTAAACTTTAACATGATATGCACAGAAGAAAGAGAATTCCATGTCAAAGGCATTTTTCCAAACCTAAGGAAATAAATGTTCATCTGGGTACAAGTGGCCACTTCATGTTATTGTTAAAACACTAAATATACAGGGCAGAAAAGGGGTACTGAAAGCT
This sequence comes from Nannospalax galili, assembly GCF_000622305.1. Taxonomy (NCBI): domain Eukaryota; kingdom Metazoa; phylum Chordata; class Mammalia; order Rodentia; family Spalacidae; genus Nannospalax; species Nannospalax galili. The sequence continues at coordinate 2,963,119 of NW_008354705.1, read as the reverse complement.
TCAAGTGAAAAGATACAAATCATTAAAAAGGCAAGCCCATCAGAGAAAAAAAGAAGATTTTTCAATGGAAACTTTAAAAGCCAGAATAGCCAGGAGCAATGTAGTTCAAGTCTGGAAAGACCACAGAGACTAACCAAGACTATTGTAGTGATAAAATTATCTGCCATAATTGAAAGAAAAAGAAAATCTTTCTGTGATAAATAGGACAAATTAATTTGTGATCACCAAGCCAGGCCTACAGAGAATACTGGAAAGAATACTTCAGACTGAGGAGAAAGTTAAACACATCCAAGAGGATACAGGGAAGATTTAATGGTGCTAGGACAGTTTGTTAAGTGATGAGTTTAAGAAAATACCAAACACTTTGAAATCAATAAAATGATAGGAATTAACAAACACCTTTTCAATAACAACTCTCAATATCAATGGTTTCACTCAACCTATCAACAGACGCATATTAGATTAGAAAACAAGTTCTGTCTTTTTGTGTGTCTATAAGACACCCATCTAACCATCAAAGACAGACACCAACATAGGCTAAAAGGACAAACTAAGTTATTGCAAACAAACAAACAAACAAAAAAAAATAAAACCCCAAGGAACATGCAGGAGTTGCTATACCAATATCTGAAAAAATCGACTTCAAATTAACAAGACAAGAGATAAAGTCATTTCATACTGACTAAAGAAAAAAATCCATCAAAAGATTGTCACCATTCTAAACATATGCACATTGAATGCAGGTGTACCCAATTCCATAAAGCAAGTGCTACTAGATTTAAAAATCACAAATTAACCCAACATTATAACAGTAGGTGATTTCAATACCCTAGTTTCAACAGTAAACAGATCATCCAGATGCAAAATGAACAGGGAAACAATAGACCCAGATGACACCACAGAGCAAATACACTTAACATGTATTTATAGGCTATTCGATCCAAATAATAAAGAACACACCTCCTTCTCTGGTCTATGTGATGTACTCTAAAATTAATGACATGGTAGGACACAAAGTCTGTACAAACAAATCATGAAAATTAGAACAACTATGTGCAGTCTGTCTGACTACAGCAGGATAAATCTAGAAATCAAAGGGCTGAAGAAATCACAGAAAATATACAAATTGATGGAGACAAAACCCCCACATTCCATGAACTTCTTAATCTCACCCATACCTTGTTCTCGTTGTCCTTGGATAAAGATTCTTGGTCACATGTATACTGTAAGTTGTCTCAGAGAACCCCCTATAGTCTTCCTTGCGACAGTCTTTATACATCAGAAGCCACATTTCCACTTGCTAATTAGAGCTAAGCATACTTCTTTTGTAAGCATGGATACAGGAGAATAAAGAAACCAAACAGTAGCTATATTGTCAACTTTTAATTAAATAAAACCATGGCTGTGTTTTTTGGTTGAAAGGATATCTTCTTTTTATCTAAAGTCTATGAAATTGATCAATGACAAAAGATGTTTAAGTAGGTAATAAAAACATTCAAATGGACTATAAAATATTTGGTTGATTGATTTTTTATTGAGTCTTTGCAATATTCATGCAATATAATTTGATGGTATTTAGATAGCCTCCCCTATCTGCACCTCTCCTTACTGCTTCTTACTGCCCTTACCCAATTTGATGTACTTTGATATATATATACATATGTGTGTGTGTGTGTGTGTGTGTGTGTGAGTAGTAGTAGTAGTAGTAGTAGTAGTAGTAGTAGGACATATTAGAGTCTAGTTTGTATCCCAAGTTTCCTTCAGTGGGGATCAATCCCCTAAAGCCCAGTTAATCTGCCAAGAGTCACATCCTTGAAAGAGAATTTTGCTGCCCATTTGACTTGATTTCTTCTCCTTCTTCTGTGCCTATGATTAATGTTTGGACTTCACAGAGGTCTTGCATATTCTGTTCTTGGGATGCTTAGATTTGATATTTTCTTGGACTGTGTGATTCATTTCCCAAAGCTTATCATCAAGATCTGATATTCTCTGTTCCATTTTCTCCACTTTATTTTTGCTTTTGGTTTGAGTTACTAGTTTTCCATTTTAACTTTTATTTCAGCTTGGCTTTTTTTTTTTACAGATTCTATCTCTTTTTGAATTCTAATTTAATGTTTTGAATTGTTTTAGTTATTTCATTCAAGTGTGTGTTTCCTTAGTGTTCATTCAGCTTTTTTATTCAGATCATCTTTGACTTAATTTACCACAACTATAATTACTATTCTGAAATCGTTGTCTTGTGCATTCAGTTGGTTGTCATTCCTAGGAAACCTTATGATGAGGTTGTTAATATCTATAGTAGACAAATCTTGGTTATTCTTATTGTTTGCATTTTCTCTATGAGATCTAGGCATCTGGACTTGTGTGATGATGTTTCTTGGCATGAGAACGTGAGCTCTTCTTTTTTGAATATTTCTTTGTATCTTTGCTGTTTCACTAACATGTCAGGATATGGTCCAGCTGAGTAATACTTGGTATTCAGTTTGAGGGCCACTTTACATTGATGTGCAAATGAGGTGTACAAAGTGGTCTCAGTTCAGCTAGAGATAGATCCAACATTTGAGTTGAGATTTCAGGACTGACTCCACAGGGTCCTGGATCAGCAGGGTAAGATTGGGCTGCTACATGATCAGGTTGGCTGATAAGTTAGGATGGGAGCTCACAGGTCTGGGGTACACAGTGTTCAGATAGAAGGGTGCAGGAAAACTGCTAAAATGGAAGGCTGCATGAAAGTCTGGGGAACAGAGGTCAGGACTACAGATGTGGAACAGGGAAGGATATTGGAGGCCCAATAAGCTCTAATAGTTGAGATGGTGGAGGAAACACATCCTGCTTAGTCTGGAGGGAAATATAGATCCAGAATGGGAAATGCCTGTGACCTGATGGAGACAGATCTAAGATATCAGAGTGCTAAGAGCTCAGCATGCAGTATTTATTTAAAGTTGTCACATATATTTTATATTTTTATCTTCTGGACATTTGTTTGTGACTTCTGTCAGTGGATTAATTGGTCACTAGCCTAAGACATTTTATAAACTTTTTTTATGTTAGCATCTCCAACTGATGATAGTATCTCTTAGCTGATCCCATAACTAAGTCTTCAGCAATCTAATCTAACTTCACAGTAATGGAATACAAAGTAAGACTAAAGAAGTTCATGGTAGTGATTGACTGCCAAAATTCCAAAATTCTGCCTAAGTTACCCTTAGTCAGAGATGTTGTTTTGAAAGACACCATGTCAACTACAGCCCAGACTGCAGAGGTATACTAGCTTCTGGTTTAAACACCAGATATCTTTCCTCTATGATGAAATTTGACCATTCTCTCTACCACAGACAGACCCAATGTCACCATCATTGGGAGGGTTAGATTCATTGGAATCCACAATAAATTGAGCTATTGATAGAAATTAGTCTTATTAAGTAAAAGCTATGATTATGGCATTCTTTTCAAAAATAATTCTTCTCATCTACAAGACTTTCAAAATATGACTCAGGAGGAGAATAGCAAATAAAACAACCTTGTCTCCACTGAGAGAAGATGTTAATGAAATTACTTTAATTTAAGAAGTAAAACAAGGAGTGGAATAAGGAAGTGAAATAGGAAAAAGAGGCATTCAGAAGGACCAAGGACTAATCCAGTTACCATCATGAACATACAGATGTGGGTTCAAGGGAAACCCTGAGGAAATGCATTAAATGCATACCTTAGAACTGATTAATTTGCACATTATTACACATTAACTCCTGTCAGTCATTGGCTGGTGCCTGTCCCTATTCTATCCCAGGAAATTTTTGTTTGTTTGTTTGTTTGTTTGTTATGAACACGTTATGTAGAGCAAGCCATCATGTATCTCACAGAGATCTGCCTGGCCTGCCCCCTCCAATGCTAATATTGAAGGTATGTGCCACCATACCCAGCTTCCCAGATAATTCTGATCAGATTAATCTAATGAATGTATGGAGAAAATGACAGATGCTGTCTGCAGTTTTAAATTATCTAAACTAATGATGAAAAGGTAGGGCTCAGGACATAGTGATGGGACACTTAAAGCAAATTCTGCAGCCTTAAGCTCTTTCAGAGTGATCATTTTGTATATAGATCCATTGAACAAGAGCCAGAAGGCCAGGAGAGTATGGAAAACTGGCATTCATAAAACAATTTTCCCTGTTGGCCTGGTTAAGATTCTCTTTTTAATTTAAAAAATGGTGCCATTTATGTAAGACATATATAGGTGTCCAATCTGAGAAATCTTCTGTGATTTGAATGTGTTCCCCAAAAGCTCATGAATTGAAAACACACACATGAGTCCTTAATGAATAGCAAAATGTAAGGCATTTGTTGAGTAATTGAAATAAAGTGAAAATGTGAATGTGAAGCCTTGATGATGGAATTAGCAACTTCGAAGAGAAAGAAACTTGAGCCAGAATGCCTGCTGTGTGTCTCCACGCAACACCCTCTACTGTGTTATGATGTAGGAAGAAGGTTTCACCATATGCCAAGAATATGCGAGCAACATGACCTTGAACATCTTAGACTGCATCATGGAATAAATAAACTTGTAGTCTTTGTATACCATTGGGTCTTAAGTATTTTGTTACAGAAACAGTAAAAAGGGATTAAGAAAAAGTCCAGCTGCATACTTTTCCTTGTGGCATACTTGCCACCAATACTCAATATTAATCTTCATAAGCTGATTGCCAGTCAGTCAAACCATTCAGAATTGCCCATGACATAGATCTACACCCACCCTTGTCAATGGTTTCCACAACCAAATGTGGCGCCCAGCCCAGCCATGTGCCTACTGAAAATCTTCTCAGGACTGAGGGCTTCCTTGAGTATGAATTTAAGGAAGCAAACATTAAATTCTGGCAGATGCCTACAAAGCAGACAAGTCATAGACCTGTACCTTTTTCTTCCCTATTAACACATGTTAGGGAATCCTTAGTGATAGGTAGACTGAGAAAGACTATGAAATGGTGGATGGGAACAGGTGACGTGAGAAGCTGTGTATGCACCTCCATGGACACTGAGACCTAAATAATATTTATATTTTGCAATGAATTTTAAGCGTGCATCCAATTTTAATGTTCAGTGAATTAGCAACACAGATTTCATGATTATTAGCTTGATTCAAATAGTTATTTATTTCACAATAATCATGTGTTCAGTCTTTCAACTGTTACAACTGTTCAGCTACATTCAAATAAAGTTTATGTTGCTCACAGAAGATGAAATGACTTGTTCCAAAACTCTAAGGACCATATAAGGAATTGACAACAGCTCAACACCGTCTCCATTTGCCACAGACTTTTCCAATATATTTAGATTACTGAGTCATAAGAACCCAAATGGTAGAGAAGTTTGTACTGCTGCCTGGACCTGCTTTAGACCCATCTTTCCCTGGCCTCATGCAAAAATAGCAGCTTGCAGGCAAATGTTGCCAAGAGCTGGAGGAGCTTGCACATCAGAGAGACAGCAATCACCATGCAGGGAGGCACCTCAGCCAATGCCCAGTGGATTCACGGCATCCTTGTGTTGCTCATCCAGCAGCTTCTCATCAAGAAGTAACAGACGGTTAGATTTGTAACAAAAGTCATTTTATTTGACACTTTAAAATTCTTTAAACAAACTTCCAGGAATAGTTATTAAACTTAGATTTAAAAATATTCAGCATCTCTGAAGTCATAGTACTGGAAAACAACCATGACCTGTAAAACTTGATGACAACATTTCAGAAAAAGAAAAAGAAAGGAAACATAAAGAGATGAGCCTGAAATTCTCAACAAATAGTTCTCCTGTCATATGCCAGTGAGATAAAGGGAAGAGCCTAAGTATAAAGGAAAATACTAGAACCTACAATTTATCTCATGTTACTGAGATTAAAGGAGTTTTGGCTACCAAAGACATTAACATTATTGCTTCATGATATGTTAGTGATAATAAAGATAATGACATTGTGAAATAAGTGGTATTCACACCATCAGCTAAGAAAATAACCATTTTATGGTCCAACACAACCCTATGAGATAAAATTGAACCAAAACAACATCTATCTCCTGACTCTTCACAGGGTCCTACTCTAATTCATTGGCAATACAGTAATTCTATCTAGAAATCAGGGTACACTAAGAGTTGGCACTCAGTAATCCCAAAATATCTAGATCTCTATTTTTTTCCAGAAAAGAATCCAAGTTTATGATATAGAACACTTTTAGGAAGGTTCACAGTTACTTGCAGAATTTAGTTCACTAACATATCTGGAAACCTAAAACGTATCTTATTTCTTGTTTAATTTAATTTGCATATTAATATACTTTATTTTAGAGCAGTTATACATTCACAATAAAATTGAGAGGAAGGTGCAGAGATGCCTTGTTATGCCTTGCTGCTTACACACAGACAGCTTACCCCATTACCAATATCTCTCACCAGAAAGGTACATTATTCTAACTCATGAGTTTACATTAGTACGTCATGACCATCCAAACGCTATAGTTTATATTAGGTTTTCCTCTTGATAATATGCATTCTGTATGAGTTCTGAATGTATGCTTCACTGTCCTAAAAATCCTCTGCATTCTGCCTATTCATCATTACCTCCCCTAAAACCTCGGGAATCACTGATCATTACTACCACCACAGTTTTACCTCTCCCATAGTGTCACACAGTTTGAATCTTACAGTGTATAGACTTCAGATTGGTTTCCTTTACTTAGTAATATTCATACTTACATCCCATTTCTGTCATAGCTTGGTCACTTATTACCATTTAGTAGTGAATGTTACTCCACTGTCTAGATGCCATAATTTACTAATTCATTTACCTATTAAAGGACATTGTGGTTGCCTCAAGATTCAAGCAATTAAGAGCAAAGCTGCCATAAATGCTTATAGACATGTTTTTGTAGACATATGTTTTACTTTGGAGTACATGCACTTTTCATTAAATAGATCTTACAATTGTCACAAAAAATTAAGTCAAAATAGACTAAAGTTAACAATTACATATTGGATATTAAAAATTGCTGAGAATAGGTTTTTATGTCCTCATCACAAAAAGTATGTGATGTAATTCAAACTAATCAGCTCAGCTGAGCCACTACACAGGAGAAATACATAAAGTTTAGAACTGTCATTTAAAAATAAACAAGAAGAATAAATAAAATCAAATACAGAAAGAACGAGTCATAGATCCAAATATAAAATATAAAACTATTTCTGGGTGTGGTGACACACACCTTTAATCCCAGCACTCGGGAGGCAGAGGCAGGTGGGTCGCTGTGAGTTCAAGGCCAGCCTGGTCTACCTGGTCTACATAGTGAGTTTCAGGCCAGCTGGAGCTACAGGGAGACCCTGTCTCAAAAAGACCGAAAATAAATAAATAAATAAATACATACATAAATAAACTATTAAATCATAAAAACACAGGAGAAATTTTTAATTATCATGGAACTGAATTTTTATATTCTTGTGAATGTATATATGTCTATATTCATGTAATTGCAGAACATTTATTTTAAATGATGTATATATCTTCTTACTGCTGAATTTTAGGTTGAAATTTAATCCATTTTATTTTATTTTGAAATTTGTGTGCATATCTAAGGTAATTGCAAACAATATGTAGATGGGTTCTGAATAAGGAAAGTCTTAATGTAAGGCTGCCAGAAAAAAAAATGGAGAAAGAGAATGTTGATTTGAAACAAGTAACAGAGGATTTATATGTTAAAAGTATTTTATTGGTCCTGATAAAAAAAATTTAAAGAAATAATAGGATGTGTGGAGTAAAGCAACTTTCTAGTATTCTTTCTGAGAAATAGTTTATGGTGAGAAGTGTTTTATCAGGTCAAATTTGGAAAGATAAAGAAACACATTACGTCAATCAGAATGTAATTCTTGGGGTTGGGTTTAACCAGAAAATTGAGTACTTAATGCAGAGACTTTCAGAATTTGGTATGTAGATGTCACAAGAAAAACAATCTTTAATAGGCAGACGTTGCAGAATAATATTAACTTTTTGGTGAAAATTAGCAATCAATTATTTTAGGTTCTGTACTTTGGGATCTCAAGGACACTATGTGTCAGTTCCAGTATATCTTATATTAGCTGATTTTCATCTCATTATCTCCTTCAATTGACTCCTACTTAACTAGCCCATAACATGTTTTTCCATATAAACTATCATTAGGTTCATAAAATTGTCTCTCACTTCTTACGTTGCGAATGAGCAGAGCATCTGCCACACGTGTTGGTCTTCATCTTTCATCATCTATGGAGCTACATGGAACGTGTCATCATTATTTTCTCTCTATACTGTCTGTGTCTCTTTGTCTATGAAAAAAAAATTTTACCATAAGGCAAATTCATGGCCTCATGTTGACTTTGCAAAGTAATCCTTATTTGCTTCCTGCAATATTTATTATTGTTCTTATAAGCAGTATATTTCATGTTGTTAATAGAAATCATTGTTTTGTTTCATTTCAAATAATAACCTAAATATCTTGGAACTATACTTTAAAGCATAAGAATCCAGTGTACACCAGAATTAGTTAATCCACCAAATATTAAGATTCTGGATTTCAGACAATAGTTTATTGGGGAATTAAAAACAATTAAAATTGAGCTATAATAGTGTACATGCATGTGTATAATATATCATTCAAGGCCACTGTAAAATCAACTAACTTTCCTCGTAGAAAATAAACAACTTACTTTGGATGATCAGCTTCTGTGGAAAGTGTATTACAAATAACTTTCAGTAATTCAACCTGAATTAAATAGTAAATTCTATAGAACCTGAAAAGTAATGATAATAGTGATGGAGATTCTTTCAAAGAGTCTGAAAAGATAACACTATCAACAAATAGGAGTAATATGTGACTGAAGGGATTATAGGAAAAATAAACACAATGGTGACTTAATGACATCTGTGAGCAAGACTCAAGCTTACTAACCAGAAACACAGTGAAAGAGACATGTCCATGTAGACATCCACATGCAATTAAAATCGACACTGAATTTATTATTACGTGTATGAGTGTATTGTCTGCATGTGTATAAGTGTACCTGTGTCATGTGGTGCCCCCAGAAGTGAGGAAAAGAAAAAATGCAAGATGTAAGAGAAACCCATAGATTATGAAAATCTTAGAAGACATATTGAAGGGACCTCAAATTTTGTTTACATTAATGTACAAGACTGAGCTACTTTTTCGGAAAGAAACAGGTGCTAGAAGCAGGAGCTATAAAAGACTAGTGTTTATGTGTGGAGATGGAGAGTATGTGGTGGGGTGGAGCACCTGTACTTTCTGGGTCTTTAGGATAGTGTAAAAATATCTTCTTTTTTATTTATTATTTGTAATTGATGTGCCAGTGCTCTTAACTGCTGAGCCATCTCTCCAGCCCCCCAAATACTTTCTTCTATCATACACATCTCTTTGATCTTCCATATTGGCAGGTTTTTTTAACTAAAAAGACCTTGTTTTTTAAAACCTACTGAATCATGAAGTTGGAAGTTGGCAGAGGGGAGGAAGAATTTGGGGGTGGATGTTGTTAAGACACAGTTCATACATGTTTGAAATTTTCAAAGAATAAATAAAAATATTATTTAAGAGAGTATAATCAAATAAATTTAAGGCATAGTCTTCCATTGTATAGAGGTAAAGTGTTTTATAATTCAAGAATAGATATTTTTTAAGCTTTTACAATTTTATTCTAATTTTAAAGAAAAAGAAATCCTCAGGGCAGGCGAGCTGGTAATCTTGGCAGCTGCCTTGAGGAGGAGGTCAGACACATGGCTGACTGGCAACCACATTGCTGGGAGAAAGAAGCTTTAGAGAAAAAGCAAAGAAATACACGATGCTAGGGGCAGCCCAAGGCCTTAAGAAAGCATGTTTAGTAAGAAAGGCATGAAGAAGACAAAGGGAAATTTCACTTCCCTAAAGATTTTAGGGACGCAGGCAACTCACAGACAACACAGCTGTAGCTAGGAAGTTCTGCACCCATAGGCAAAATTACAGGCAGGAAAGTCATTATCTCATTAACATACTAAGTATTCCGCCCATCTATTTAGCATAACCCGCCTTCCTAGGGGTGGTCCTATGACCAGATGATTGGCTAGTTGATCTTACCTAAAATGGAGGTGCTTGGGGTATTACATTTCCCACTAGCTCCGGGACATAAGTCAAATCTTTGACTTGTTTTGATTTTGAGACTCATATTGGGTCTTTAAAACCCTAATTTGATGGCATTTGGACACCTCTTGATGTATCCGGTTAGACAGTTTAGGAGGCATGGGCCCACCATAAAGGCATGGTGGAGTATTACCAGAGTCCCAGGAAAACTCAATTACACCTGAACTATTGGTGTAAAAGCAGCAAACCTCACCTAAGGTCATGTGTGAACCGTCTTCCTTTAGGAACAGTAGATCCAGCCCCCTTCTGTTCTGTAGCACCATTTTAGCTAGGGAGTTAATCTGTCTCTGTAACTGCTGATGGAGACGTGTAGACTCCCAATGTCTCTGTCTACCTGAGAGCTTAGAAGCCTAAATTGTTTTTATTAGCCATGGCTAGGCTGTACCCAAGGCAGCAGAGCCTGCAATATCTGTTTTCACAAGCATGGCAGCGGGATTTCTCTTGGCCCTTGAGAGACTTGGGTTAAGGTGAAGTGTTTCTGCCCTTTCTCTCTGCTATAGAGATAAATCTGGGTGAGAACATGGACTAGTATGCACATGTCTCCATGGTGAGAGCCCCATTTTAGCTAAGGAATAGATATTTTTAAGTCATATTTTTTTCCGCAAGATTTTGTCATGAACAGAATTTAGCTAAATCTATGTATTATGCTTAACTTCTGCCTGTAGATCAGTCTAAATACACATTTTATGTTTTTTGATCAATATGGCCAAGGCACCCTGCAGAAAGATGATACATTTTTATTTTATCATTGTCACACTTTTACCTTACTTTTCTGCAGTTTGATTTTTAAAACATTCTGATTTTAAAACATTTAAACCATTACTGAGTTTCAGTTACACAGATATAAATGCCCAATTATGAAAAAGCTCCAAATAAATCCAGCAATATACACCATGTGCATCCAGTCGTGTTATTTATGCTATTTATATTAATTCAGTGTGCAAAAAAAACTTCAACAATGATACATACAAGAAAATCATTCAATGTATTTTAATTTCAAACACTTAGAATAAAATGTACTATCTGCTATTTAGGTCAATTGAAGCCATTATGCTAAATGGACCGACATAAGAGACAAAGTAATCATAATTCATAGTTTAATAGACTTGTCTCTACAATGTCAAAATGGCATTATATGAATTCATAGTTGAGGGAAAATAAGGACTGAGAGGAATGGCCTTTTTCCTAAGAGCCTCATGAATGTTGCTGGAGCCTCACACCATATCCCTGACAACTATTTTTCCAAATGGCTCAGGGACTTTTAGAAAACAGTACCTGATTTTTCTGAAGGATGGTGCAGTGTTTTATCTTTTAGAACACACAGAAATTAAAGGTCACTTTGCAATAGGAGTGCAAGTTAGAAGCAGGGTATAAAGGAGCCCTACACATACCTGTTTGTGTATGTCTGTTTGCGTGTAATTCTGCCCATAAGTCAAGAACAGAAACAATTCCGGTAACTTGAGTATTCTTACTGTTTTACTGTGTGTCTGCTCATCCATGGGAAATGCCTTCACCCTGCTCAGCTGTTCTTCTCCACATAGGTCCCTGGGGGAGACCTGCTTTGTCTACCGTTAGGTTCTGCCTTGCTGACTACATATCACCAGTCTTCTGGCAGAGACCCTCCCTCCAGGAAGTAAGTAAACACATTGCTGTGGCTACTTTTGGTCATGTTGAGATGTCTCTGCTGTGCTATGTTGTTTCTGTAGCCATTACTGCCACCAATGTCCTCTCGTAACCCTGGAACTGCCTACCTAGTACCTGCAAGCTGTTATGGAGTGAGTGGAATGCATTTCTTCGGTGAGCTGCCAAAACTGTGGTGCTCACAGCTTATTCTTATACTGAGATATTTTCCATGATTCATTTTCTCCTTATTCATTTATCTGGAATCCTCTATTATGCAACCAGAAATTAAAGAACAGACCCAGTGCCCACATAGAGTTGACTCAGAATCTCTCCTGCCTCACCTCTGTACTACCAAGTTCACTGAGGCACATTTTAAGATAAAGTTCATTAGTTTTGCATAACAATCAGCATCTCTTAAACTTCTTACCAGTTCTTCAGACATGTACAGATATGTCTGAGCCACAGAAATAAACATGGCATAGCCTCCAGCTGATACTTAAGGATGGGAAATGATTACCTAAATGTAGCTACCCACCTTCATTGTCGCCCACCAGCCATTCTCTCCACCACACTGTGTTGTTTTGGCTTTGCACAAACTGCTCTCCAAGTTTAGACTAGCTGCAGAATTTTCACTCTTATTGATTGTGGGGAGCTTGCCTCAGTCTCTGGGAAAGAAACTATAATAGTTATTACCAGATTGAGCTAATACTAAAATGATTAAAAATAAAATTTCCATGCTATTTCAAAATAAATTTTAATAAGATGCTAGTTATCAATATCTGTAAAACATTTTCAATTTCTCCTCTATCAGCTTATTTCAGATAATAAACATTGTAGTGGTGTTAATTTTGTCAACTTGATAGGCTTTATAAGCACCATGGAAACAAATCTCTAGGCATGTCTGTGAGTGACTGTCTCATTAGGGTAACTGAGGTGTGGAAGACCCACTGTAAAGGTGGGTGGATCATTGCATGAGATGGAGTACTGAACTCAGTAAAATGAGAAAGTGAGCACACAAGCATTTTTCACTCTCTGCTTCCTGACTGTGAGCACAGTGTAACCAGGTGTCTCAGCTCCTGCCTTGACTTGTCCACCACAATAGACTGTGCCTTCAATTGTAAGCCAAAATAAACTCTTCAAGATGCTTTTGTTGGGTATTTTGTCATAGCATCAAGACATATAACAAACAGGCTTTTACTCACTAGAATATATTATCTAATTCTTTGACTTTTTCTGTCTTTATATGTAAGAGGCAAGAACTAAAACAAATAGATATTTTACTTTTTGATGTGTCTGTCATCCCTAAGGCTGTTAGAAAAATAGTTACCATACAATTTTGCATATGTGTGTTTTGGTTTTTCAGACAAGGAGAAACCAAGGCTCTGTGAGTCTCCACCACCCCCTCCCCACTTTCTCCTCCTCTGTTTCCCTGTTACTTATAATTTTCAAGCAGTATTTTGGTACATCTCTCACAATCATTTCAAATACTTTCACTTGGATCCACTCTTTGAACAAGTGATTATTATCAACACTCTTCTAAAAGCTTATTTTTCTTCCACACTGAATTTGAGCCATAAGCAAACCTAATTTTCAGTAAGTAAATAGCTTTCTGCTTCAGGAAATTTTAATCATGACTCTTTTTGTTTGAAGGTATTAGAAAGCCCAATTCAAATTGACTGATTGACTGGAATAAAAGAGAGAGAGAGAGAGAGAGAGACAGAGAGACAGAGAGACAGAGAGACAGAGACAGAGAGACAGAGAGAGACAGAGAGAGCCTGAAAAGTACAGTTTGTCTCAGTTTGAGGACAGACTGGTGTCAGGAGTTAGATTATTGACTCTATTTTCCTTCTGGCAGAGATTTTCTTATTGGGAGATGGAGTTCCATTATCCACAGCTTTTATGCAATCCTTCCAGCAACTAAAGTAAAAGATATGTGACTCCCTCATTAACCTTCCAAGATTGCACCTCACTTGTTCCAACTGGTAACATTCCTGGCACCTTGACCATGAGGGTATAAGCTAGTGGGTACAACTAAAAGACTGATTTCTGTGTCTGTCTAGGAAAGTGAAATTCCTTGAAGGAAATCAGAATTTAACCATTATTGGTAAGGAGACTGGTGAGAGACAAGCAAAAAGAAATATTTATCATAGAAAATCTCTTATCTCTATGAGACAGTTTCATGGAAGGAAATGAATGTAAAGGATGCAATTGAGTTGCATGAAAAAAAAAAACCTTTTCCATGTATGTTAAAGTCTCATAAAGCTAAGAAATATATGAAACAATCTTTAAGGGCATCTCCGCTCTGCACATAAGCAGAATTAGTTTAGTAAGTGCCCCTTCACCACAGGGTATCCTGCTTCATGGCTGACCATCCTGTCACTGGAATATGGAAACTTCATTCTCCACCTTCATTCTCAAACCTCACAATTCCGTTTTATCCTTTTTCTCCAACTCGGACTCTTTCTCCTCTCCCAGCAAACTCTTGAGCTAAACACTTGTCTAAGAACTTCTCAGTATTGCACCAGCCTTTGCATAAGTGAATCCTGCCTTAGAGACATTCCTATCAACAATTAATCAGTTCAGTCTCTTGTTTGTATAACTGCCATTTGTCTTCGGAGAAAATATTAGACATTGATGCTTATTTAAAGTATTTGGTGTAGCTGGACATGGGGTATATCCCATACACTTTCAATCCCAACATTCAGGAGGCAGAGGCTGAAGGATAAAGAGTTCAAATCTAGCTTCAGCAACATAGCAAGTGCAGAGCCAACATGGACTTCAAGAGACTTTGAAATAAATAAATAAGTAAATAAATAAATAAATAAATAAATAAAATTAGAACAAGTGTTTTCAGTAGTTTCCTGATGCAGAGACCTGAACATCAAGCTCAGCACATTCACCTGAGGGCAAATAATTTGGGCTTGAATCATAAGTATCTTTTGTATCTTATGTAATCATAATCATTCGTATCTTATCAAATTCAGCCATTTTCCCATTTAACTTTCTACACTTTGTAGGTAATACAATCCCAAAACATTACCACTAGGTACATAAGTGTCTCTGTCTCACACAGTGCTTAGAACAGTAATATCATTTGGAAATAGAGGACCTGAATGAAGTAGACTTCCCTTTCTCACTCAGCCCCATACCAAAGTTGGAAGCCTCTGATAAAAATCAATGGTTCCCCGAGTACATTTCAAAGTATATTGATATGCCGGACACAACATATAATGAATCAAAATCACTGCCTGAGGCCTTGGATATTGGTATGTTTTAAAACCTCTCTAGATGATTCTGAGGCTCAACCAGATTTGAGAATGAGTAAGATAGAGTATCTTGTCCCAAAACAGGGAGAGGAGAGAGAGAGAGAGAGAGAGAGAGAGAGAGAGAGAGAGAGAGAGAAAAATATGAGAGAATATGAGAAAATATTAGAACTCAGCAAACACAGGCTCTGAGCGCACCCGTAGTTAAATCATCCCTTCGCTTGCTCAGAATAAAATTAACCCAAGTGTTTCTTCATTTGGGGCCTGAGCAGAACACATCAACACATCACCCACCCTGCAGAAGCAGACATTCAAAGGTCCTTCATGGATGAATTAACTTTAATAGAAAAATTGTTCCCCATTCAGGTGGCCAGCTGTGTAAACCTGCCCCACACCACTCTACCAATTATCACCTGCACTGAAAAATGCCAGGGCAGGTCGGTTCCCCATTTGAAGTAGGCAATGAAATTTCTTGTGCTGGGTGGATTGATTCTATTTGGGATATGCTTGGAAATGGACAAAAGTCAAAACAACACAGCGAAACAAAAGTAAAAGAAAAAGCAGATCAGTTCCTTCCAAAGAAAATGTTTAAGTAAATCAGGCTTTTTATGTAGAAGAAATATTTTCACTTTTCCCACGTATAATTTTTTTATTTATTATTTTTATTTTATGTGTATGCGTGTATTGCCTGCATGTAGCTAAGTTCACCCATGGCCTGCAATTCTGGCAGAGGACAGTTGTTAGCTGCCATGTGGGGGCTGGGATCTGAACCCAGGTCTTCTGTAAGAACAGTCAGTGCTCTTAACTGCTGAGCCATCTCTCCAGCCCCTTATAATTTTATTTAATCATTTGGAGCAGGCTCTGAGAAACGAGAATTTTTCCTCCTTTATACCTTGAGTATTTCATGATTAAAGTATAGTTATAGAAACATACCTTTACTGAAACAGCAAGGTTATACAAAACATTTATATGTGTATTTATAACGTGTGTATCTTATACCCTGAAACATAAAAGGCTTTGCCCCACCTGTATAACTCCTGTAGTTTCTTTACTCCTTCTTTTGACCACTTAATGTTTGGTCCTGCATTGGTTTCAGTGCCAGCAGATAGCCTATAGCCAGCTGAGGTCTGCTCCACCTCTGCCCAAGGCATCAACAGTCTGATGCCAACAGCTCTTTCCACCAGGTCTCTGTAGCCTGATTTCTTGCATATTTGAAATATTTGTAAGAGAGGCATTTAAAATAGAAAAGTAATTAATGACTTAGTCCTTGAACTGGAAGTCTAATTTAATGGTAGAGTACATGCTTAGCATGCAAAAGGACTATGGTTCAAACCCCAGCACCCCAGAAAAGGCAACTAATTAAAAAAAAAAAAACAGGTCTTTGTACATCTGCAACTTTGATAAACTCCCAAACTATAATTCCCACACTGAAAGTCACTGTATCGTATTCTCATCCCCAAACTGCTCAATGCCATCCACCCATTAATCTGGCCATGCAGGAATCTCAGTCCTCATCTACTGCCCTTAAGTAAAATGAGGCTCAACTAAAATATCTCTAGTAAAATATGTGTTTTGATCACACCCACACCTACTCTCTCCCCTCCAGCCTGCCCATGCTCCCCACTACCACTTTTCCCTCCCAACTTTATATGCTCTTCTTTAACCCACTGAGCCCACTTGGTGCTACAAGTATGTGTATATGTGGGACCATCCACTGGAACATGGGCAGCCTGCCAGAGGCCTCACCTAAAAAAACCCTGGCTCTCCTCCTTCAGCAGCCATCCACTTCCAATAGCTTCTCAGCCAGGGGTGGACCCGGTGGTGAGCTCCTCCCCTCCCCTTGATGGAATTTTGGCTGGTTTGCTCTATTTTTTTTTTTTTTGGTCTTTTTGAGACAGGGTCTCTCTGTAGCCCCAGCTGGCCTGGAACTTGCTTTGTAGACCAGGCTGGCCTAGAGCTCCCAGAGATCTCACTGCTTCTGCCTCCCCAGTTCTGGGATTAAAGGTGTGCATCACCACACCCGGCGTTCTTTACTCATCTACATTCATTTGAACTTCAACTGCTTGGAATTTCATTGAGTGATCCTGGATCCTTCTTGTCTCTGGTATGTACAGTGCCTGTTCACTACTTCATGCTCACAGAAGATACATGCCACGATTCCTACCGTACACCCACTCCAAGTGTCTCATCAGACTACATGAGTTCAGAAACTTTACAAACATACACTGAACTGATAACTGTTTGACATCAATTCTGAAGCTCTCATTCAAGTCCTTTTCTATTTAATCATCCATTCTTGCTACAATCTAAAATAATTCCGTCTTTGAAATATATGTCTGCAATCCCTTTGACTCACTGCCTGATCTGCCCTATAATTTCACCCTTTTTCTGTTTGACTTGATGGAGAATTCTAACCCTTTTTCTTCTCATTTTGTGCTGCCTTCTCGTGTCTATCTTGAGTTACACCTGTGGTCAATTTAGACTCTGTATTTGTACATCTCAAAATATTTTATGATCCCTGAATATTCTCAAACTTTCATTGCATCACCAAACTGAATACTGGTATAAATCCAGAGTCTGTCTTCTTAAACTATAATATGTATTAAAGCTGAAAATAACTTTTCAGCCAACTTGTGACATTGCACACCCATGATGGCACTCACTGAGCACTTAGAGTTCTTCATTGATTAACGTGCTTTTTACTTGCTCATCAATATCTTCTACAAACTGCAACTCTAAAACATTTAACTCTATTTAAGCCCCTTACTCAAGAAAAGAAAAAGGTTTTAATCTCAGCATTAACCTTTTTAACTTTATAGAAAAGGTGACAAACAGGCTCTGAAACAATTTTTGTCTCTAAATCCTCAAATATATTTTGTCACTAAAATGTGCCTCAAATCATCTCTCATAATTATCTTTCCACTTTATGAAAACTTATTTACTTAATCATTGCCCTTAACTTCATGGTCACCGGCTTCCTCTGGGATCTATTGATCTTTAATTCCTTTCACCTAATTCTTTTTATACCATGTAAGTGCTCAATGATCTCTCATTAAAATACAATAAAGCCTGGCTTCCATCTATGTCAAACTTTTCTTGCTGATAAAGCATTGTGACCCACTTATTGAAAAAATCCCTTTTGCAACTAATTTTTCAGCTTCGTTGGAAGGTCAACCCTTCCTACTTGTCTTGTACTGCTGATTGTTGCAAATATTTTCTTGGGCTCAGACTCTTAAACTTTGCCTGTTTGCTTGGACTTAACATTTCACTTACTCAAAGCCCATGAATTGCACTTTGAAGTTTATTTTCCACATTTGCTGCAAAATGAGTTATTCTTTCAGTTAAAAATGTTTTATTGAAATTTTCATACAATATACTTTGATAGTATTTAGATCTCCCCCCACATCCTCACCTCCTCCCACTCCCAACACTCTCCTCTCTAAGTTTCTCTGGAGCCATGATCATGACTGAGCACTACATGTCCAGCTTCTTGCCATCTACAATTAGGAACCTAAAAGACCACTCCCAGGACCCACATTCATTTTGAAAGATGAAATAGAAATCACTATCTATTCTTGTACATTACCATCATCATATATCATCATATAATCCTTTCACCGCATGATCATTTCCATCTTGCCTTCAACCTGGAACAGCTGATCTTATCCTTCATAGTCCTGGGAAAATAGTCTTCTACCATATAGTTGTTAATTTCAAGTACGTCTTAACGAATTGAACTTCTTTGTTATTGCGGTAAACTACACAAAATTGACAATTTTTAGTCAGACATTTTTAAGTTTTTATTTATTATTTGTATTTTATGTACATTTTTTTTACCTACCTGAATTCATGTAAGTGCATCCATATCCCACAATGCCCGCAGAGGTCAGAATAGGGCATCGGATCCTCTGGAGCTGGAGTTGTAGACTGTTTTTAGCTGCCTTGTGGGTATCAGGATTTGAACCTGCATCCTCTGCAAGAGCAGCCAGTGATCTTAACCTCTGAACCATCTCTCCAGCCCCTCAGGCATGTTTGGCATTGCTGAACTGACCTTCCTTCTTAAAACTCCCTGGATCTCAGTTCTATTAACTCTATGGTTTCTGCTCTTTCTCTGACCATTTCTTCTCTGTTTCCTTCGTGGTGTCTGCTTGGCCAGGCTTCCTCTAAGCACACTCTAATGGAACTGCCGGATGATCTTGTGGCACTTTGGTTTCCACTGCCACTTAAGGATCAACAAATACCTATGAATCTATTTGCCTAGCAGGCTAGCTATCTTTTTCCTGAATTCATAGCATCCTCTTATTCCTTATAAGTATCTCTCTCCATTGTCCCACAGGCATCTCACATTCAATAGATCTAAATATAAATGCTTACCCTTACAAAACCAACTGACCTATCCTCTACCAGGGATTTAGTCTATTTCTAGGCATTACCATCTCATATGATGTTATACAGAAATTCATGAGTCCTTTTACTTATTTTTCATCTTTAAATTCAATTAGAAGATAAATCTTGTCATTTTTACTTCCAATGTTATTTTCCCCTGAACTTTGGAAGATATATTAGGAGCAGAGAAAAAGAGCAGCCCTCGTACCCATTCCTAATAGTCTCTGCATAGTTTAAACTCCATTTGTTTCTTTAATGTGCTGTAGCAACAGCCTTGTGTCTGATCTTACCTTCATTCTTGTCACCCTAAAGTTAATTTTCTACCTGATCTTTTTAAATGGACTTCCTTCAGATTTATATTCTGCCCTCCAGTGAGCCTGGCAAACCTATCCTTTTTCACCTGGCTGTCTGCTGGGATCCCTTACAAGTTGTCTCAGTAAAACTGTCTTTTTCTGTTATTTTGGGAGGAGGGGGCTGGAACCTAATGCATGGCAGGCAAGTGCTCTATTACTGAGCGGCATCTCCAGCCAGAAACTCTATCTCTCATGAGAAATTTCTTTAGGAAGAGATACCTGCCCTCATTTATTGGCTAAAATCCTTCAGAATATTTTAGATTTACTCAAAATATGTAAAATTAAAAGATTTTTCCCCTATCCTTCATTGTCATATGGATTTATATATCTCTCAAGCCATACACATGTACATACCAACATTTATACAGCCCAATGTTTTAATCACTAAATATCTGGTAAATTAATAGATGGAATGAATGGACATTTGGTTCTTCCTTTGAAGAAGGAGTAGTAATCTAGGATTACAAAGCAGTGACAGCCTCGTCGTTGTGGAACTAGAAAAGGAAAGTGGAAGAATCACTTATAATTGAAGTTGTACACTGTCTACTTGATGACACGGTGTTTTACACATAGTCAATTCTTACATATATGTGTTTATTTTCATTGTTGTTGGTGGTGGTGTTGTTTTGACAGGGTTTCCCTAGTCCCACCCCTCCTGGGAGTCACAATGTGGACCAGGGTGGCTTTGATCTCACAGAGATCCTCTTGCCTCTGGCCCCTGAGGGCTGAGATTAAAAGCGCCTCATGCCACACTGACGTTTACAGATATTTATTAAATGAATAAAGTACCATAATAATTGGAGGAAGTGTATAGGGACACAGTTCTACATTCTCAAATACCTCCCTTTGAACTAAAGAATATCATCTGTAAGTGGATGATTGTGATCCTGAAATTCAACCAAAGTTTGCCTACTGCATTTTTACAAGTCTTAGAAGTACATAGAATTATACAAGACATTTCAGAAAGATTTGCTCCATTAAGTTATAGCTCTGGGATGGCAAAATGATTCAATAGGTAAGAGGTCTTACCACATCAGCATGAGGGCCTGAGATGGGATCCTGCCACCCACATAAAAATTGGGGCAGCTGCACTACTATCCTCAGGCCTCTTGGGGTAAGTCTATAGTGCAGCTTTCCGCACCGCGACTCCCTAAGCCTCATTCACCCTTCCACCCCACCCCCCACCCCCCTGCCCCCCCGCCTGGCATTCTATACTCTAGCTTGGACCCTGTGCCATTCCTAGTCTTGGGGCCCCAGACACCTGGGGAACCAATACTGTTTCCTGATCCTTCTCAC
>NW_008354705.1:2920663-2935655 GCF_000622305.1 Nannospalax galili | reverse complement strand
TATGTCTTATAGGGTTTTTACAGTTATACAATATTGCACTCAGTATAAATTTTAATTTTTAATAATGAAATGGAGATCTTTTTAAAGGTTAAAACATCATTTAATTTATGTCTTATAGGGTTTATACTGAGTACAATATTGTATAACTGTAATAATTCAACTGTAAGCCTAAAAATTTACAGCCAAATTTGAAAGAGATGCATCCTACTTCAGGAAAACGTTATTGAATATGTCAATTGTGTTGTAATGATATGCTTCTTCTAAGTATGTTGTTATTAAATAAATCATTTTTAAAAATTAAAAAAAAACAGGAAAGCGAAAAGTTTTGACTGATGCAGAAACTGAGAAATCAGTTATTCAAATAAATTAACAAACACTTTTTGATGACTAGGACAATTATATTTAATTGGACTGAAGTCACTCAAGTCTCAAAAAAAAAAAATTGGGGCATAACTCCATACATACCTGTAACCCTAAATCTAGGGGAGACAGAGACAAAATCCAACTGCTGGGGCTTTCTTCTGTCAGTATAGTTCTAAGTTCAGTGAGAGGCCCTCTGTCAAAAGAATAAGGCAGTAAGTAATAGAACAGGCCATTGGACATCCTCCTCTGGCCTCCCAGGCATGTGCACAAGTATACTCACCAAATCACACATGTGCACATATACTACATATACATACACCCTACACATATACATATATAGATGTATATATGTATGTATACACACACAAAATTATAACTCATATTTTAGGGGAAAGATTCCCCTTATCAGGATATACCACAAATTATATTGACCAGTTTAGTCAACAAAAAAATAGAGCCACAGTTAAATTTAAAATTCAGTTAAATAATATTTGAATATAAGTATGCCTTATACAACATTTGTCACATACTCTTAAAAGTATATAGCTCACCTGAAACTTAAATTTAGCTAAACATTCTTATTTTATTTGACTCTCCTAATTTAAATGAAACTTTATTATCATTAACATCTAAATTATATTTTTATCATGTGGTGTGTATAAATTTAAGAGGCACATTTAGTTATACAAATATATACATATATGAAATTATTTCTTTGTAACAAATCATAATTTCTTCATTGATCTTTGATTATTCCTTGTAAGCATTATTATAATTTGAGTTGATTCAGGTTTCTCCCCACTTCTCGAAAACATGATAGGGGTGTCATCTGTGCTGGATCATCCTGAACCCAAGCTTGCATCTCCTGAAATCTAGTCCCATAACTGGATATCACTTGTCACTCACAGGGATGTCATTTACATGCAGATGTTCTTCTGATGTCTGCAGAATCATTTTTTTATTCCAATGCCAAGACTGACTCTTGGAAAACCGAATGTGATGAGCTGTTGGTTCTGATGTCAAGAACATGAAGTTCATTACACTATTTTCAGGCTGAACCCAGGAGATCAACGTGTGGTTGTTGTAGAACATTTACTTGGATAAACCATCTAGCCCTTTTTTTTCACTTTTGTTTTTTGAGACTTGCTATGTAGCCCCAGCTGCCCTGGAACTTGCTATGCAGACCATCCTAGGCTATCCTGCATCTCACAGTGATCCCCCTGCTTCCAAGAGTACTGGGATTAAAGGCATGTGCCGTCACACCCAGCTCAAGGCCCCACTCAACGTTCTAGCCGTTTTTTTGGATGCCTTGTACCTTCTCCATGCCATCTTCCTAGGAAATTCGCAGGCTTCCATTGCAATGGGAAGTCTCTAAACCCAACAAGTTTGGCTCTCCTTGTCCCCTCGACTGACCACAGAATTTATAACGAGTCCTCCTTTTCAGAAACCCACAGCCTATTCTCTTATATCTCTTTATCCTATAGAATCCCATGTAGTCTGAATACAATAAAGTTAGGGTCAGATGTAAATGTTTCACTTATTCATCAAACAGTCTTCCAAATATATGTATATGCCCTAAGTACATCAGAGCCTTAAGACCAACACTTTTATTCCTATTTTTTGTCTGTTTTAGGAATTTCTACTCCTGTCTCGTGAAAATGAGAAGGAATGCTCAGCTAAAAAAAAAATAGAAAAAAAATTTTAAACATAGAAAAAAAATTTTAGAGACACAGAAATAGAGTAAGATCCACATATCTTTGTAAATGTATTGGTATATGTATAAAAATATCTATTAACTGTAAGCAGGCATAGTTATGCCTGCATAGACATGCATATGTATGTCTATTGTATCTATGTATATATTTGCATGTATACATGGGTATAAATTGTGTGTGTGTGTGTGTGTATGTGTGTGTGTACGAGTGAATTGTCTGCGTGTATGTAAGTGAACCATGTCCTGTGATGCCCGTGGACAACAGAAGAAGGCAACCGATTCCCCTGGAACTAGATTATGGAGAGATTTTAGCATTGCCATGTTGGTGCTGGGAATTGAACCCAGGTTCTCTGCAAAAGCATCCCCTGCAAGATCAGCCAGTGCTCCTTACCATTGGGTCATCTCTCCAACACCCTCCTTTCAGTTTTTATACAGAAGAAAATAGTTTACTTCTCCTATTCAATGTACAACTACTACTTTGGGAACAAAACATGGATTGTCTTGAGAAATTTCTAGCAAATAAAAAGAAATCCCAAGGAGTTGCTAAAGAGTGCAGCTGGCCATCCAAGGGTCTGTGATTTTCTTAACATAATAATTAGTTGAGGAAAGTTGTTCAAACTAAGCCCAATTTCTTTTAAATTGCATTCCAGGAACAGAAAAACATGGGAATGATTAATAATGCATGTTAGCTAGACCCGGTACAGAAACAGCTATTATCTACCGGTTTTCATTGCTTAGAATATTAGAGTATAATAGAAGAAGATGAAACATGGCCATTAAATGCTTTCTGTGGTACTTAAGTTTGTATTTTTGTGTATTATAATCTCATGCCACCAGATGCATTAACTGCGTTCTATAGATTTCAGTTAAATAAGTCATGCTTTCCCAAATGCTAACTACTCGTTGACATGTTCTGATGATTTGGGTGAATTTACCCACTTCAGTGCATACAGTAATAAACAGAGGCTCTGTGCCATGTCACATTGGGAATAAGATACTGAGAGCAGGGTATTCCATATCTTTAGAAGCATCAGAACACAGGCCACCAAATGCTACACTCTAATTGGAAGATAATTCCCCAAGTAAGGGTTTGCTTGACCATCATAAACACATATGCACTCATTACATATAAAATATTTATACACATACACATTCATACATATACACTTAAAATTTATACATGTAGGGGCTGAAGAGATGGCTCAGTAGTTAAGCGTACTAGTTGCTCTTGCAGAGGACCTGGGTTCCACTAACTGGAGCACTTGGAAGCAAACACACACTCATATAACCAAACTTTAAGTTTACCTATGATAAATACTTTGTAGTATATGCAAGAAAATAGTAGACATAGACTATTGGAGAAGTAGGAACAAGAGTGAGAGATGGTAAAGACCAGAGAAGCACTGCTACTTTTTAAGTAGCTAAAAGAGGGCAAATGAGACTGTTAGCATAATACGAACTCAGTTTCACAGCATGCTGTGTTTAATATGCTTTTGAGCAGGATAATACCTGTGTGTCTACATTCTTTCTAAATAATGTGTAAGGCATAATATATGATATATAATAAATAGTATTTATTCGGTAAATTATTTAGTGGTCAGAAGATAGATTAAGCATCAAACAAATGAAATTTTTCTGTCACTACTGTTTATATGAACCTAATGCAAGCACTGCAGCCCAGAATGCATGGTGTAGGGGGTGACACAGCAGCCTGGAATAATAAAACAAACTGATAATAATGATTTAAACTGATAATTTACATACTCGCCTTCTCATCAAGAGCTCTAGGCCTACAGAGGAAAATCAATCAAAAGCAAAAGCTACCTAATGTTTTTTTCTTTATATATCAATTTTACTTTTAATCTTTTGGTTTTGGTTAACATGTGTATATGTGTGTGAATATTTCTAAGTTGACATTAAATAGACACATGCAAATACACATATTCATGCATGAACATAAGTTCATTTTTAGTTCTTAATTAGAGACATGCAAAAGTCAAAGCAAAGATAAACTGAGGGATTGAAGAAACAAAATGTTTAAATCCAGAAAGGAAGACTGAAAGAAAATAAGAAATGTACAGTGCTATATAAAACCCCTAACAGGGTCATGCACATCTCTCTTGTAAATGCTGTTATGCAAGAGAAATATTCTTTCAGCTTATCTGGAAAATCTGGCTTCATATGGTAACAAGAAGAGAAATTTAAACTCCCCTAAGAGCAGGGGGAGAAGGAAAAACATAGGTTCCCCTTTCCCAACACTAAGTTAGCAAGTGTTCAGCAATGAGAAATCACTGGTTGAGTAAGTAGGTTAGGCAGGTGGCAATAATTCCGACTATAGACTTAGAAATGTGTGGAGACAGTAGTGTGGCTGGATTGGTTCAGCCTGCAAAGGTTTCAAAAACAACCCCCCAAAGGAAAACATCTAGTGTGGTGCTCTATTACATTTGCATCAATGTGAAGCCACTGCCTGATATAAAACAATTTAACAGAGGGAAAATTGATGTTGGCTCATGGTTTCAAGGGGGTTTTGGACTATCCTGGTAGGGGTAAAGCAGCTTCAGTCATGACAGCAGAAGTGACAGCAGCAGCTGTTCACAAAATGGCAGACCAGCAAGCAGAGAAAAAGAACAGGAACCAGGGAACAAGTGTTCAAAGACCTGGCCCAGAGGCTTCTGCAGCTAAGCCCCACCTCCTAAAGATTCCACAACCTACCGAACAGCTCCACCATGTGGGAACCAAGTGTTCAAAACTCAAACCTGTGTGGGACATTGCAGATTCATACACAGAAGAGGTGTAAGACTACTCCTGGCATACTCATTGAAGATATGCTCAGAAGGGGTCTTGAAAGCTGTTGAAGTTAGAGCTTTATTTGAATTCCAGGAAACGACAGTCCTTGTATTAAAATTGTAAGGAAGATTGTGCCCCACAATCATTCCACCCATTCATTTTATCCCTCCATGACTGTGTGTATCCAAGGTATACTCATTTCCTATTGATGCTGTCAGAATTGCTACCAACATTGAAGTTAAAACAATGCAAATTCACTGTTTTATAGTTCTATGGGGTAAAAGCCTAGCACAGCCACACTAACTGAATATCAAGATACCAGAAGATCTATACTCTTTTTGGAAGGCTGGAAAAGAAAATTAATTCTCCTGAGCAGGGTTTGGAGGGGGCGTTGCTGATGATGTTTGGTTTTGGTTTGGTTTTTCTTCTAGACACAAGCTCTACTCCTTGACTCTACTTCATCCCTTCAAAGCCAGAATTTTTTTTTTCATTTTTTAATTTTATATTCTGTGTGTGAGTGTATTGCCTGCATGTATATAAATGCACTTGTGTCATGCTATGCCTGTGAAGGTGAGAAGAAGGTATTGGATTCCTTTGGAACTGGGGTTGCAGATGATTGTTAGACACCATGTGGGTGCCGGGACTGAAACTTGGATCCTCTCTAAGAGCAGCCAGTGCTCTTAACTGTTGAGCCATCTCTCCAGTCCCCAAAGCCATCAGTCTTACAGCTCTGACTTTCATCAGTAGTCACCTCTCTCTGCCCACAGCCTATAAATGTTACTGGTTATTAAAGATACATGTAATTACCGGGGCAATACAGGATTATCTCCCTGTATTATGGTATATAACCATAATCAAAATTGCAAAGGCCCTATGCCATATAAGGTAATAGTACCCAGTATTTAGGAATTAAGATGTGGACATCTTTATTCTGCCTACAACACCAAAGTATAGAACAGCAGCAGAGATTAGGCAAGCTGGCATTCAGACACAGCTGTTAGGAAGACATTCGCTCAGTATACACACCTACACAAAGTTTAACTGGGTTATTTTTATCATCAGTTTTCCTGTATCTGATAAAATATGAACTATTGGTATTTAAGCTGCTTCTAGAATGCTGGGGGAAGTGTAATCATATGAAACAAATTACCTGGAGAAATTCTGAAAAACGACTTCCCTGAAGCAGGTGCCACCCAAAACCCAGGGTAAAGGGCATTCAGCTACTAACTGCGGGGATGCAGGAGTACCAATTAATTTGCTTCAGTTCATACAACAGAGCCTCACATACACATCTGCTGAGAGAAACAAACTTATTCTTAACCCTTTCCTCGTGTAGCTTTTCATTGGCATTGTTTTTAATGCATAAAATCTTTGTAAGTCATGTATTTATGCTACATGTTTTCTATGTTCAGTAGATTTAAATAACAAAATTATAGGTGGCATTTGAAGTATTCTTACCCGTTTAGTAAACTATTAGAAAAGTTACAAATCTATTAGTGCTTTACTACATGGTGAAAAGTTCACTTTGTCAAGCATGTTACCAGCTCTAGTTTGGCAATAATTTAAGTACAAATTGCAACTGTTTTATTACAGATCTCCTCCCTTAGTAGGAATGATTAAACATACAGAATAGATCACAGAGCTGAGGTCATTACAGTAAGAACATAAAGTATAAGGAATCATTTTAAATTAATTTTTCAGCAATTTATATGAAGAGTGTGCTGGATAGCTTTAGTGTCAACTTGACACACTCGATTGGGGAACTGCCTCCATTGAACAGGCCTGTGGCCATGTCTGTGAGGCATCTTCTCGATTGATGTGGATGGTGTCACCCCTGGACAAGTGGGCCTGTGTTGCATAAGAAAGCAGGCTGAGCAGTGGCCAGGGAGCAACCAGTAAGCAGTGTTCCTCCATGGCCTGTGCTCCATCCAGCTCCTGCTTCCAGGTTCCTGCCCTGAGTTCCTACCATGTGCTCCCTGATGAACTGTGACCCAGGAGATGTAAGCTGAATAAACCCTTTCTTCCCCAAGTTGGTAGCGGTCAGAGTATTTTGCCACAGCAATGAAGAAACAAACTAGGACAAAGGGGTTTTATTTATCTGAATAATTTAAAGAATTTCTCAAACGTCTAAAATTTCTATATAGGGAAGCCATGTAAGAAAGCAGACACTACAGTCAAATTTTCTGCACCTGTTCATCTTGAGTACTGAGATAATTTGATGTTTGGTACTCTATCATGTTTATATAGCCAGAGCAATGTAAAGTTTGGAGGGGGGCTCAGTATATGGCATGCACCGGGCTTTGTATTTTGTACATTTAATCATTATACCAATCATGCACATTTAAAAAAATATATCAGGAGAAAAACAGAATTGAGACAGAAAATTTAAGTAATTTAGCCAAGATCACATGGATCACATATTTAAAAAATTCAGTTGAAAAGGGGAAAAATTAGGGACTGGAGAGATGGCTCAACAGTTAAGAGCACTGACTGCTCTTGCAGAGGACCTGGGTTCAATTCCCAGCACCCACATGGTGGCTATGAACCATCCTTAACTCCAGTTCCAGGGGAATCCGAAGCCCTCTTCTGACCTCTGCGGCATTGCATGACAGGGGTGCACTCACATACATGCAGGCAATACACTCATACACATAAAATAATAAAATATTTTTAAAAAAAGAAAAAGGGCAAAATTAAAATTGGGATTTCTGTTGATTTCTGTGGAGAAGTGAATTCTTTTTCAGTACAGTGTGGTGCTCCAAAACTTCATCAGTCTAAAGGGTACTACAAAGTGTAAAGAAGGGAGCTATGGCAATTGCTAGGATCATTTCTTCCAGCTATGTCCCTGAAACCACATCACCAGTTCCAAACTCTTCTCTGAATTTCAGGGTGGTCCCTGGGGTGTTCATACACACCCATGAGAAGTACTTGCCATCTTCCCTTCACTCAGCGACTTTCCGGCATTCCCCATTACAGGGATGCGCTGCTCTAAGGGAAAACTAAACTTCTCCGCCAATTTCCAGAAAAGCACTACTACAGATATGTTCCCTTGGCAGCACCACCTCTACTTACTGATCTTTCACAGACCCTGCTATTCCTTGGCCCTGGCCGAGGCCCTGCTCCCTTCTGCTTCGACAATTTTGTGTACACTTGTTGAAGAAAAGCTCTTCCTCTCTCAGCACTTCCCTGGGGCGATGCTTTATTACAGAAAATTTCATGGCCTCACTTTTTATCTGGATCACTTGTTATTGAGGTCAGCTCTCCTTGAGATGTTTGCACCAGCTCAGTGAGAAAGACAGTCTAAAGTTCCCTTAAGCTTGGCTAAACTTTAAACAGATTTCTCTTTGACTGTTGGCCCCTGGCCTCCCCTTTCTTACAGCATTTGCTTTAGAAAACTTGGAATTGTAAATTCTTTCTCTTTACCCTTTAAAGTGCACGTAAATCTTTCCCCAACCACTTGCCGGGTTTAAGACAAAGCAAATGTTTATTCCTCAAAGACCTGGGAACCATCTTTCTGAAAAGTAAACAACGAAAAAGAGAAGACCTCTATCTCCCAGATTCAGTCCAGAGAGTAAGAACCTGACTTTGATGGATACAAATTAACATTGATGCCCCTACTCAAACATTTGAAAAATCAGAATAACACGTTCAACTCATGTCAAGAACCAACCAATCCCTCTTGTCTACTAATTAACGCTTCATTACTCATGCCAGTGAATACACAAGCTCACACCTTCTTTTGTTGGGAAGAGCAGTGTAGCCTCCCTCTCCAGTTGCAAACAGCCTTTAGCAACGTCTTTTTTTGCCTATTTGAATTTTCCAGTCAAGTTTTGCCTCACCACCAACGTGGAGATTGGTTAAGACTCTCAGTCCCTTAGCAGCAGGATGTTATGAGAGACTGTTCACTCCATCTAAGAGTATTCTTAGCCCTCCCTTTCCTCCTCATGTAACCTTTCCCTTCTGAGGTCATTTCAGTTCATTAGGAGACTTTTTTTTTTTTCTTGTGGATTAGACTGATTAGCCATGGAGGTCCAGGTGTACAGGCTTTGGGGACTCTAGTCAGGTCTTTTCCTTGAATGCAGTTCCCAGTTGACAATGAGCCCCATGACAAGCCTAGATGTGAGGAATTTTTGCAAATGCTTGTGGCAGAGGCATTCATTGCAGGAACATTGCTAGAGAAGTAGGAAGAGGGTTCTGATCAACAGGAGAGTCAGAGAGCCTTAACATATAAAGACGTGTAAATATGTGTCATTTTCTATAATTTCATATTCAAAATATATTTTTGATTACCAAATTCATTAGTATACAGGGAAGGACACACAAAAATCTGTGTGAGAAAAAGCAAAAGGGCATTGTTGGTTACTGACATGTGAAATAAATTAACTTCCTTCTCCCCAAGTCTATAATACAATGTTACACTCACTCAAAGTTGTCTATAAAAATATTATATCACCTCTGTACAGTATCCACCAGATAGCTGTGAGACATAATGTTCTGCAAGTAAAATGGCATTCAGCAATGCTATAACACAAGAAGCACTTAATTTTTGTGACACTTTATGTCGTCTTTGACTTTAGTCATGTCCCAACATTGCACATAATAGCAATCTGTTGCAGTGTCCATTCTAAGTAGCCTAAATCGGGCTGTTTTCAAGTGGTGGACATAAATGCAAGTGATTTGCATGGTACACATGCTTTCAACTCAAAATGGCAAAGTTGCCAGTGGTTTACAGTAATCATAACTCAGCATCTCTGTTAAAAACATTATTGTCAATATAGTATAAAACACTTGAGTTACTTAAAACTGCTTTTTGCCTGTAGAGAAAGTCCTACACTTATCTACTTGAATATGTCTGAGCCTTTATTATCTGTGAATTCAGAGAAACAGGCAAAAACAGTTGCTGTCGAGAACAAGCCAGCTTGGTTTTCCACAGGAAATACAGGCTGGCAGCTTCAATAAAAACAGAAGCTTCCAAAATTAACTCCGCCTGACTTGGAAAAGGTAATCTTTTGGTCAAGCCTGGAGTAGGAGGAAGGAAAGGCAGACAAGACCAGAATGACAACTAGGGGGAAAACAATCACACAGTGTAGCTCTTAACTGCAGGTACTTTTTCAAAGCATCTTGAAAGACATCAAATGGTTCTAATAACACAGGCTTCAACTCTAGAGATTTTTTACTTGAATTGTTCTGGGGCAGAACTTGATGTTTAGTATTTCTCAAAATTCCCCAGATAATTCTAATATGGAGGTAGGTTTGGTAACTACTGAAAGAGAAGATGTTTGTGAACCAGAAGCTAGCATTCCTGGGCTGTCTGTTTGCACAAACTTTTCTTGGTAAGATTTCTCAGTCGGTGCTGGAGAGAGGCTCAGCGGGTTGCTCTTACAGAAGGCCCTGGTTCAGTTTCCTAGCACCCACATGGCAGCTAACACTGGTCTGTAAATCCAGTTCCAGGGGATCTGACATCCTCTTCTGACGTCGGTGGGCATTGCATGACATGGGTGCAGTTACATATTTGCAGGCAGTACATTCATCAAAGAAAGTTTTCTCAGTCAGTAAAATATTCTTTATATAATGTAGAAGTATATATTAGTATATCTGTATGTAATGTATATTAGTAACATCAGGGTTAAAGGTGTATCGACACCAAAAATGGCAAAGAGCCTCCTGACTAATGTGAACATTGGAACAGAATATAAAATCAATGTATTAGAGTTATGCAAAAGAATAAATAAAGCAAGAAAAGTAATAAGGAAATATCAAGTAAATTATGAGCAACACAGCAATTCTTGCTCTGAGTGTTTCTTTAAAAGCGGTAAGGTATGGGGCTTAAAAGCATTATCAAAAACATGGAGAGAGATGCTTTAGACTTGAAAGAATGAAAGTGAACTACACAAATTCTATTTCTGCCACTTAAACAACTTGGAGATATGGCCCTAGCCAGACCCCCTCTTTCTCTAGTTGTTATCACATGGCAGAGAATCAGCCAGAAGGTTACACAGCTAGATGTAGTCATAGAATTGTAAGTTTATTTGATTCTGCTTTACTTTTAATATTTTAAGAAAATATTCTCTATTCCAGCTGTCGTGTGAGTTAGAAACATGCTCACTGCCTGTAAGATGAAGAGTGAGACCCTACACATGACCCCTGCTGTAAGCGGGGGAACCAGGAGAAATGTTTGCTTACACACAAAACAGAAATTAAAGATGCAAGTAATTAAGGTAGTTAAAGTAGCTCATCTGCTGGTCTGAGATGAGGAGAATGTCCTGAATTACCCAGTTATATGCAATGTAATCGGAACAACTGAAAGAAAAGGAAAACAGGTACAGGACAGAACGATGCAGTATGAAGGATTCAATGGACCCCTACTGGCTTCGAGAGGGAAGATCCCAATCTTAGGCAGGAGTTTGGAAGACTTTAGAGGCTGGAAAGGGGGAATGGAAATAGATTCCCTCTAGGAGCCACCAAAAAGGAACACAGTCCTCCTAATGCTTTGAACTTCTGACCTCCAGGACAGCAAGACCATGAACGCATGCTGCGAAATTGTTGTAGCAGCTGTTGGACACCAATACAGTGTGCGTGGACATAGGCTCAAGTATCTTGACACGATGTTGGACCTCATTTGGGCTTCATCCATTAATGTCTTCAAGTTTGGACTACCTGCCTAACTCTGCACCTGGGTTCCCCACTCTCTGTTTGGACACTTCAGCTCATTTTTCTCAGCCTTTGACATTTACTATTCTACTGAGTTTCGTTTACTTTCTTTTCTTGCCTAGAAATTTTTACAAGTTGCTGCCTGTCTGAAAAAAAAATCCCTTCCAAATTGACCAAGCCTCAAATGTACCGTGCACCTGCCAAACCCTCACCTGGTATATTTCAACTTTCCAAGAAGAGCCGACTCTCTCCAGATATCTGTTAATGATGACTATTGAGAATGTATTTTGTACAAAGAGGCAGGCTAAAGTTTGTCAACAAAGCGCTGAATATATAGTAGATCAGAGATTTTGTTTCACTCCCTGTTCTTGAAGAGAACTATTATGAAGTTGTCCTAACAATAAAGGAAATAAATCTGCCATCTACTGGTACCCACTGAGAACTACAGCATGAAGGCTTAATTGATAGTGGGCAACACAAAGCTGCATAAAGAGCCTTCAAGTTCAATAGTACCCTATTTTCATCATCTTATCTTTTCATGGAAAATAACAACAGCTCTTCGTGTTACTTCCTGACATTCTTCCAACTCATTTCTCTTGTCTTATAACTGTTGAATATTAAGTATGGTAGCAGGAACTAAATACATTCAAAGACACATAATTAAATTAGATTGCTCTCCTATTATAAAAGAAATCTTTCTTCAAGGTATTTTCTAATATTAATTCTTGAATCAACACGTACAAGAATCTTTGAAGTGAAATCCTATGGTGTATATCCACTCTTACTCATCTGCTGCCTACTCACTTAAATATGCACACATGCCCCAGCACAGAGAATTATCTTCCTTGTAGACATTCTTACATGCCCTAAATCAAGCTACAAATCTGCTGACTTAAAGCGTAAAGGACATCTTGCATATTATTGGATAGTAAAGTTCAGCCTCTGATAAGTAAATTACATTCTGGTGTTAAAAATCAATCCTGGTTTTGACATTTATGTATATTTACTTTTCATTATCACTTTAAAAATATGATGACACTGTGGTTATGTTTATAACAATTCAATTCTTAAAGTTTCTTTATTAAACTTTTATTTCCTATTAAATTTTTATTTCCTGAATTTTGTATACTTTCTCCAAGAGATTAATTCAATTTCTGTCACTTAGGATGAAGCTTTCCACAAAAGAAAGATGCCAATTCTTCTTTAATTTATGTCTGCACACCTACGGAAGAGTTTCACGTCATATATTAATTAGCGAAGAAGCACCTCACTCAGTACACACAGGCACATTGTACTGAGCAGTTTAGAAACCTCCATCTCATGAAAATCTGTTATATTTTCCAAAAATGTAAGGAATACCTCAACGTACTCAAAAAAGTTATGTTACAAGAAATTGTCATTGGTAACCATTCTTATGTGAGGTAAATGACATGGGTGTC
Organism: Nannospalax galili; assembly: GCF_000622305.1. Classification (NCBI taxonomy): domain Eukaryota; kingdom Metazoa; phylum Chordata; class Mammalia; order Rodentia; family Spalacidae; genus Nannospalax; species Nannospalax galili. Next base: position 2,922,701 of record NW_008354705.1, on the reverse strand, counting down.
ACACAATTGTAGAGCTTCAGAAATGCAATTACCCAAGACAACTAAAATATGGAGTTTAATTTAGTATAGCAGTTGCTGTTATTTTAAGGAGTGACTGGAGAGATCAAAAGTCAAGTAGGACTTGAAGTTAGTGTAATGGAAAGACTAAGGCTAGAGTTTTGGTACAATGACTGTCAAAACTGAAAACTCTACCAATCATCTTACTAATATCAATTATCAGAAAATCTTCACAAACCAAGCCATCCCTGTGTCATTCTTCCCCTCCCTCTATGTTCTATACCTCATTTATACTAATAATCAAAGGAAGAGATAGAATGACCAATACAGGAGGAGAGCAAGGCATAGCAGAAATAGCTTCCAAGGTCATGACCTGTGTAAGGTCATGGTACTGACATGCTTATGTGAGTGTTAGATATGGATAAGAGCAGGTTGTACCTCTAGGTCACATTAAAAGAGAAAAGAGATGAGCAAGGAGTAGGCTTAAAAAAAAACCATAGCAAGTCCAATTGTGGCAGGGCCTAGATAGAAGGCTCAGAGGTTTATAGTACATACTGCTCCCCAGAGGACCTGAGATCAGTTCCCAGAACCCACACCAAGCAAGTGGCTCACAGCCACCTGTAACTCCAGCTCTAGAAAGACCCAATGCCTCTGGCCTCGAGGGCACCCGCAATCATGTGCACATACTCACACTGTAACACACACTCATACACATAATAAAGTAAATCTATTTTAATTCAATTTTGTTCCCTGAGTGACTTATTAAATTTCAATTGTATTCATTTTTTCCATAAAACATCATGAGTCACTATTTTTCATATATAGTTTTTCAAATATGTCGAAAAAGCATTTACCATTATCTGCTAAATACAAAGATGCGTTTATCAGATGATCCAACAATCCTACATCTTGGTATAACCCCCCAAAATGCAAGGATAAATATATCCAGAAGTTATGTACCAGATTGTTCAGAGCACATATTGAATAAAAGTCAACAAAATTCTCTTCATAACTATGAGAACAAAGGAATAATGCAGATAACTCTTACAAGCAGAATGTATAAGGAGGGAAAATGATGCTGCATGTGAACACATGAAGCAAGTCAGACATAAATACATATGGTATGATTCCATTTAGGTGCTGTTCAAAAGTAAGCTTAGAAGGCCAGGCATGGTAGCACATGTCTTTAATGCCAGCACTCAGGAGGCAGAGACAGTGGATCTCTGTGAGAAACAGACCAGTCTGATCTACATAGTGAGATCCAGGCCTGCTATGGCTATAGGGAGACAGTATCTCAAAGAGGCAAAAAATAAATAAATAAATAAAGAGAAAATCAACCCCCACAAGATGTGAACTGACCTCCCCGTCTGTGCTAAGACACACACACACACACACACACACATAAATAATAAATAAATAAATAAATAAATAAATAAATAAAAATAAAAACAGCAGCAAATCTAAACACTACAGATGCATATATGTTATGATACAAACAAATGAAAAGAACAATACATCAATACATTTTTTTAATTTTATGTGTATGCGTGTACTGCCTGCATGTAGGTAAGTGCACTCATATCATGCAATGCCCACAGAGGTCAGAAAGGCTGTCAGATCCCCTGGGACTGGAGTTACAGACAGTTGTTAGCAGCCATGAGGGTGCTGGGATTCAAACCCGGGTTGTCTGCAAGAGCACCTAGTCCTCTTAACTGCTGAGCCATCTCTCCAGTCCCTATCTCAAGATTTTTAACTTCATCACAACTTTAAAGTCTCTTTACTATTTAAAGTAAAATATTCACAGGTTCTAGGGGCTAGGACGTTTTAACCTTTATCTCCGGGTGACACTTATAATACCAAAATTTGACACTCATTGATAAGAAGGAAATAACTAATGGCATTGCTTCTTTTTTATTGGAAAATGCTTTGAACATGACCAAATAAAGCAAAATTTTACAATTCAATGATAATTCTACTAATTAGTTATAAGTCATGATTCTCAGTATTTGCTCACTAAAAATCAACTAGAGAGTTTAAAACA
>NW_008354705.1:2918771-2920361 GCF_000622305.1 Nannospalax galili | reverse complement strand
TATTTAAGCTAAACTAGTGTGATATGACTGTCCCATCATACAATGACCAATGCATTGTATATCTTAGAGTAGGTGATAAGGTCTTCGAGGAATGCTTAGTCCTTTAGCGTCTCATAACCCAATATAATCATAAAAGTTCACAACACTTAACCACCTAACACTTATCTCAACTACACATTCAAAAAAGAATAACACAAGTATCTGCTTAAAACATGTGTATACATGCACAAGCCTATTCTTAACCAAATAGAACAAAAATATTCACGTCAATTACAATCCATGTTTCTGCAACTGGTCACATGGACTAAACTGGTATTTGTAACTACCTTCCTCTACTACCCATTCTGTATTTCCTCCACCATCAGCAAGCACCTCTGCAAGTCTTTGCTCTTTCCCTGGAGGACTGACCCACACTTTCATCTCTGAAGGGTCTGGTCCATTTGTTGTCCTGTCTGGATTGGGTTGCTGTAGTTTCCCATTGGCCTTAATCACAGGACATGGTAATACCAAAAGCCGCCCTAAGGAATCTCCTGCCTTCCAGATAAAATCTTCATTACCTCCATTGTGGAGAACAAGTCCAATTTCCCCCTGGTAGTCTGGGTCAATCACCCCTCCTAATACTGTTATTCTTTTCTTAGCCTGCTGACTTAAGGGCATCAGAAACCCAAAATGTCCAGGGGGAAGTCTTAGCTTCCAGTTCAACAGAATGTTTCTTGTCTCTCCTGGCAGAAGCACTACCTCCTCTGGAACCAAAACATCCAAGCCAGTAGAGTGCAAAGTCGAGAGTACAGGAAGCAAAAATTTTCATAGGGGGTCACCAGGGGTAATAGTGAGGGGAATCATTCCCACTTCCACCCCTTGATTCCTGGACCTGTGAATCCTGGCTATAGGAGAAACTGTACCATATATTGGCCACTGATTCAAAGCATACACTGCCTTCTGGAGGACCCTGCCCCAGCCTTCCAGCACTGTAACTGTGTCTTTAAGAGGCCATTCCATCATTCTATCAAGCCAGCTGCTTCAGGAGGGTGGGAAACATGGTAAGACCGGTGGATTCCATGACTATAGGCCCACTGTCACACTTCCTTGGCTATGAAGTGAGTTCCCTGGTCAGAAGTCATGCTGTGAGGAATACCATGATGGTGGATAAGGCATTCTGTAAGTCCCTGGATGGTAGTTTTGGCAGAAGCATTGTGTGCAGGAAAGGCAAATCTAATACCAGAATAAATGGCTATTCCTGTAAGGACAAAATGCTGTCCCCTCCAAGATGGAAGTGGTCCAATGTAGTCAACCTGCCACCAGGTTGCAGGCTGATTGCCATGGGGAACAGTGCCATATCGGGGGCTCAGTGTTGGTCTCTGCTGTTGGCAGATCTGGCACTCAGCAGCAGCTGTAGCCAGGTCAGCTTTCGTGAGTGGGAGTCCATGCTGTTTAGCCCATGCATAACCTCCATCTCTGCCACCATGGCCACTTCGTTCATGGGCCCATTAAGCAATGACAGGGATAGCTGAAGAAAGAGGCTGACAATCCACAGAGTGGGTCATCTGATCTACTTGATTATTGAACTCATCTTCTGCTGAAGCCACCTTT
>NW_008354705.1:2775688-2918758 GCF_000622305.1 Nannospalax galili | reverse complement strand
TAAGCTGTAATGCTGCAGCTGTCCACTTCTGAGTAGTGCCTGCATAGCATGCAGGACCATCTGTAAACCAAGTCCTAGTCTTCTTTTCCTTAGTCAACGGATCAAAGGGCACATCCCATGAAGCCGTAGGTGCATGCTTGAGAACAGGAGGCATCATAACAGGAGTAGAAACCATAGGCATTTGGGAAAATTCTTCATGTAACGCTGTAATGCTGCAGCTGTCCACTTCTGAGTAGTGCCTGCATAGCATGCAGGACCATCTGTAAACCAAGTCCTAGTCTTCTTTTCCTTAGTCAACGGATCAAAGGGCACATCCCATGAAGCCGTAGGTGCATGCTTGAGAACAGGAGGCATCATAACAGGAGTAGAAACCATAGGCATTTGGGAAAATTCTTCATGTAACTTGCTTGTGCCCTCTGGGCCTGCTTGGGCCCGGTGACATATATACCACTTCCATTTAATAATGGATTGTTGCTGTGCATGGCCTACTTTATGGCTTAGGGGGTCAGATAACACCCAGCTCATGATGGGCAGCTCTAGTCGCATCGTGACTTGGTGGCCCATTGTCATACATTCAGTTTCCTCTGAGGCCCAATAGCAGGCTAAGAGCTGTCTCTCAAAGGGAGAACAGTTATCCGCAGGTGAAGGCAAAAACTTAGTCCAAAATCCCAATGGTCTCCACTGTGATTCCCCTATGGGGCCTTCCAGAGACTCCAAACAGCATCTCTATCTGCCACTGATACCTCACGCACCATCGGGTCTGCTGGATCATATGACCCAAGGGCCAGAGCAGCTTGTACAGCAGCCTGGACCTGTTGAAGGGCCCTTTCCTGTTCCAGGCCCCACTCAAAGGTAGCTGCCTTCCGAGTCACTTGATATATGGGTCTTAGTAACACACTCAGATGAGGAATGCGCTGCCTCCAGAATCCAAACAGGCCCACCAAGCGTTGTGCTTCTTTCTTGGTGCAGGGAGGGGCCAAGTGCAACAACTTATTCTTCACCTTAGAAGGAATGTCTCTGTATTCTCCATACCACTGAACTCTTAGAAATTTCACTGAGGTAGAAGGCCCTTGAATTTTGGTTGGATTTATTTCCCATCCTCTCATGCGCATATGCTTTACCAACAAGTCCAAACTGTCTGCTACCTCCTGCTCACTGGATCCAATCAGCATAACATCATCAATATAGTGGACCAGTGTGATATTTTGTGGAAGAGTCAGGCAATTAAGATCCCTTTGAATGAAGTTATGGCACAGTGCTGGAGAGTTAATATACCCTTGAGGCAGGACAGTAAAGGTATACTGTTGGATATGCCAGCTGAAAGCAAATTGCTTCTGGTGGTCCCTATGAACTGGTATCAAGAAGAAAGCATTTGCCAAATCAATATCTGCATACCAGGTACCAGGAGATGTATTTATCTGCTCGAATAAGGAAACCACATCTGGTACAGCAGCTGCAATTGGAGTCACTACTTGATTAAGTTTTTGATAGTCAACTGTCATTCTCCACGATCCATCTGTCTTCTGCACAGGCCAAATAGGAGAGTTAAAGGGAGATGTGGTGGCAATCACCACCCCTGCATCTTTCAAATCCTTTATGGTAGCACTAATTTCTGCAATCCCTCTAGGGATGCGATACTGTTTTTGGTTCACTATTTTCCCTGGCAGAAGCAATTCCAGAAGTTTCTATTTGGCCTTTCCAACCATAATAGCCCTCACTCCACAGGTCAGGTAACCAATGTGGGGATTCTGCCAAGTCCTAAGTATATCTATCCCAATTATACATTCTGGTACTGGGGAATTAACCACAGGATGAGTTCGGGGACCCACTGGACCCACTGTCAGTCAGACTTCAGCCAAAACTCCATTTATCACCTGACAAGCAAAACTACTTAAAAACTAGTAAGGGCATATTTAACGTTGAAAGGAAATGATGCTATCAATTCTGCATAAATGGTAAGAAATGTAGAAATAGGTACATCCTTAGGAGTCGAGAATTCTTGCAATTCTTCTTATAACAGATGAGTAAGTCAGCTCCTCCTCACTCCTCCCTTCTCCCCGTTCTCCTGTTGGGTAATGAAATATTTACATGCAACAACTGGTTATTTCAATTACAGAAACTTTGTAGGGGAGGCGAAGTGATCAATCTCAGTACCTCTAATTTGTGTTCAAACGGGTTTATCTATGTCAAGAAGGCCCAGGAGCGGGCACAGCTGGACAGCTGGTAGTACTAATTACAGCTAAGGATCAAGCAATTAAAATAAAATGATCTGTCTTGTAGAGGCCAAAGTGCAAGGCTAACAGAAAAATGTCAGTGTATGTTTGATGCCATGTTCAGGAAGTGTTTTCTGGGAAAATAGAGACAGGATTGAGGCAAACTTCTTCGGAGGGCTCAGAGAAGTCAAAGAAGAGCGTATGTTTCATTTCTGAACTTGTCAGAGGTGCAACTCTAGGGTAAAGGGAAACAATCATCTTTAAATGAAGTGAGTGATATAAAATGCTTTTATAACTTACTATGGATGCCTTCATTTCCCTCTTCACATTTAACCCAATATTAGTTTGGACAAATGGCTGCATTAAAATTTGATTGGTGATTTCCACTGAATATCAGCATTGAGAATTAAACAACTATGGTTCTGATTTATGTTTAAGTGATCATTTCTACTCTTCATGGCTTATAAAAAATAACATAAGATATTCTTTTTATGATTTCTAGAGTTAGGCAAAGTTCTGTTTTGGAATGAGCAAATTTAATTTCTCTTCATTAATTTAAATTGCATACATTTTTAGTGGTATGGACCAATGAAAATGAGAGGGGCATAACATAAAAAAAATCAGTGTGTCCTAGGACATACGGTGAGCATTATTTTACACATTTGTGTTCTGAGTCGGGAATGGTACACACACGTGTGTGTGTGTGTGTGTGTGTGTGTGTGTGTGTGTGTATCAGGGAGATCTCTCAGAGATCTCTCATATCCAGGTCTCCATGCATGGATTAGGATATTTAAAAAAAATATATAATACTTATAATTTACCATTTGAGAGGCTGAGGCAATGGCTCGTTGGGTAAAGTGCTTACTGTGCAAGGGTGAGGACCAGAGTTTGCCTCCTGAGAACCCACATAAATGCCAGACATGCGTGGTAGCTGCCTGTCCTCTCAGGGCCTGTGAGGCAATGACAAGAGATCCCTGGAACAGGCTTGCTGACAAGACTAGCAGAATCTGTGAGTTCCAGGATCATCAAGAGAGCCTGGCTTGATTTATAAAGCAGAATGAGTAAGGAAGACACTTGATGTCAACTTCTGGCCTCCACACATGTGCATACATGTTCATACCCAACCACAAGCACACATACCAGCACAAATGCACAATATACACATAACTCACACATGCAGGACAAATTTTAATATTTTGTTGAACAATTAACATAGGTTAAGTACTTTTCTGTATAACTTCCCTGAATTATCAGTACTCTTCATGATATGCCTGCAAAATAAGATTTATGTTAATATTTTCCAGGTGTCAAAATAAGCCAAGAGCCCTGACCTCATAAATTCTAAGCTGAGATTGGGTTCTAGGTAACCCAATTGATTACAGCCACATCTCACAGTGTTTTATTATCAGCCTTATTGTTACCTTGTGGAAGGAATCAAATGAATGATTAATTAACTAATAATTAATTAATTAAAAATATTGTGTTGTTCCCAACATGGAGACTGATGGGAAGGGGAGAATTGGAGACTATGACATTCAAGTCATGGCCAGAAAGACAGTCTGGAAAATAAAATCATCCAAGAGTTACCTCCCAGTGAATGTTTCCATTTTGGCCTTGTTCTGAAAATGGCTTAACTTCTTAAGAAAGAGTGTTAATTCTATTAGCCAATTGCATTCAGAAACTCAAAACTAATCTTTACCACTCACTGTTTGTGCTCTCCTGGGTTAGGGTTAGGGTTAGCAAAATTAGGTTAGCAGAATTAGCAAAGTGAAAATCCACAGTATACAAAGCTAATGTATAATTGGGGAAGGGGTGACAGGTACCCAGGCCACAAGGATCTCTACACACAGATTACAATGTTCCCAAACTACCTAAAACAAGGAACTCTTTGCATTATATAAACTGATAATGGAGGAAAGGGCTTTTCCTCCTGGATACACACCACAGATAGGAGGGGGAAAATATGTGGCTGTCATTTAAATGAGGTTTAAATGGTTTAAATCAATTCCCAAGGGATGATAGCATCCTTTCAAAGCTCAGCTCATGTAAACAATTCTGCTTCTAGTTGCACTAATCAATCCTCCAACTTAATGTCCATTTATCATAATAATAGAACTATTCTAAACTGAATTCAATATGGTGACATGTTTATGACTCTTTTATTTACTTTAAAAAGCATAATGGAAGGTGTGTTTATTTTGTAATGCTATTAGCAAACTGTACTGCCACAAATTTTAAGATAATTCTTTCCAAGCAAGGCAAGAAACTCAAAATCTATAAAAGGGAGAAATTGAATAAATTTGACTGTGCTAAAATGTTTAGTATTCTGTATGTAAAAATCTACCACAGATAAAATGAAAAACATTATAAATGTAAAAGGTAGCCCTTGCAAAACACATACAAGATAAAAGATTAATGAATAACAAATTACATTTTAGAAAGAAATAGCCAATCAAAAGTACAGCAGTACATGGCACTGAGCACAGGACCCATGCCAACTTAACCAGACAAAGGCACATAATGGAGCAAGGGAAATGGGTAACAGGTCAGCCCTAATCTGGGAATTATTGGGGATTGATCACTACTAGGTAAGGGAGAGTGGGCCTTACCAACGATCTCTAGATAGGCTGCCTACACCAGTGGATGAATTTGCACCAAAGGACATCTAGGCACAAATGCTTGACTGGACAGGACTTGACAGGTGTGGCTGAATCCATGAGGTCCAGTGGGAGGTGTGGATGGGGGAGGGGGTCTAAATTTGATTGGTAAACATTAAAGGAATTTCAAACACAATAATGTTCAGTAAATCTATACAATTAGTTAACAGTCATGCTTTCAAAAAATTAAAAGTCCAATGAAAAAGTATGGTTTACACATTAAGCAATTTTGACCAATAGAGTATAGCCAAAGTAACACTAAACTCTTACATATGGAACTCTTTAAGAAGATGTGCAGACCATACCTGAGTCTCTTCGAATGCTGAATCACCATACAAGTTCTTCCCTCTGTTGGAGAGATCACATGGAGGGGCCCCTTGGGAGAGTTCAAACAGTACATGGAGGGGCCCCTTGGGAGAGTTCAAAAAGTAAGCCACTCATGCTGGGCATGGCGGCACATGCCTCTAATTCCTGCACTCAGGAAAGGCAGGGAGATCTCTGTGAGATCCAGGCCAACCTGGTCTACACAGCAAGTTACAGGCCTCCTAAGGCTACAGGGAAACTTCCAGCAATTCCTACAAAGGTATCCAGAATTTGAGTGAAATAATCTTGGAGCCTCCAGACCTAGGCAGATACCTATAGGGTACTACTGAGAAACCCCAGCTACTGTGCAGCAGAAAATTTTTTATCCAATTGCTGCCTGAATTATTGGTCTACAAAGTATCAACTATGCATGTTTCCATTCTGCTTTTGATATAGTTGTGTGTGTGTGTGTGTGTGCGTGCATTTATTTATGACACCTGACTTAGACAAAAAAGATGATCAAACATCCATCGGGCCCCTAGGCAAATAAATTCTACTTTTCTAAATATAACATAGTATTTGAAGCAGTTTCTTCCATAAAATAAATAATCCACATAGATACCAATCACTAAGCAGCATGTAAATTAAGAGCTAAAGTGAAACAGGTAAAAGGGGCCTGAGCGAAATCCAGAACACATGGTCTCTATGTCAAGAAAGAAGAGACAATCAAGAAGAGAGAAGGTTATTAGAGTAGCAGCAATCTATATAAGGCAGAAAAAAAATGTCTGTCTAATGTATTTGAGACTAGCTCATTGGCAACTTTAATGAGAACAGTTTTGGTGGAGGGACAGCAGTAAGCTGAAGAATGGGTGAAAACACAGCAGTTCCAGTCCTGGGTATATTTCATAAACAAAATTTCAAAAAATTATGGATGCAGGATGCATGCAGAAGTGAAACTAATCATTGTAAAAAGCAAGCAACTCAAAGTACATCAGCAGATAAATACATACATTAATTATAGCCACATGCAATGTGATGGCTAAATCCCAGTCAAGTAGACCAGTCTCAGAAAACTGTTCAGTTACCTCTTTGTATCTGTGGGTTTCACATCTGTATATTAAACCAATTAGAAATCAAATACATCTGAAAAGCTAGACATGATGGTTCACACCTGTAAGCCTAGCAGTAGCGATGCTGAGAATGGAAGATTGCCACAAGTTTAAGAACTGCCTATATTACCGAGTGAATTCCAACCCAGCTGGAGCTCTGTAGTGAGACCATGTCTTAAAATGGAAGAAAAAGGGCTGGAGAGATGGCTCAGTGGTTAAGAGCACTGGCTGCTCTTGCAGAGGAACTGAGTTTGAATTCCAGCACCCACATGACAGATCCTTAACTGGCTGCTCTTGCAGAGGAGATGAGTTTGAATTCCAGCACCCACATGACAGAGCCTTAACTCCAGTCCCAGGGGATTCAACACCCTCTTCTGTCCTCAGTGGGCAGCTTTTGACTTGTTAAGGGACCAGTGGGAAAAAATGCTTTTATTGTCATTCCTTCTCCCATGCGTAGGACCAAAACAGAGTTTTAACTGCTTCTTGGGGGGTAACTAAGACAATGGGCTCTCTTCTGAGATGGGTTGGCTCTGGTACTGGGAGAAATTCAGGCAACTTCACCACTAAAAGGAAAAGACTGTTGCACATTAGCAAGTCAAACAGGTCAAGATCAAGCCTAAAAGAACACTTGAGTCAAGGATCCACAGAGTTTTCACAGAAAACTGGACATTGACTTGAGGAGAAAATAAGGACCTAGGAATTTGCAGCCAAGAATGTGAACCGTGAGTGAGGGCACAGAACTGTATCGGTGCAGCATTCCTTTAGGTGGCTCTAAATGTGTGTGCAGGCAAACGCAAATTATTTGTACAGTGTCATCTGTCCATCTTGACTTTTCTTGAATTGGAAAGGTCAGAATCTTTCTGTTCCATGTACCATGGTTGTAGCTATATTATTTTTAGCTGCATGTATGTTGTATCTAGAAGATTTAGTCTAACTTGAGTTCTAAAGTATTCTAGACCTTAAGCCCATGGCCACTTTGATCAGCTGCATTATTCAGAACAAGGTAGAATTTACAACCTTCATCCATTCGTTGGAATAATCTGAGAATGCGGAAGCATGAGCTGGAGCCTAAGAAGATGCTCTATCGGTAATAGTATGCCATTCCTAAGATGTGTAATCATTTATAACGTGTAAGAGTCAAGAAGACCTTTTTCTTTAAAACTTAAGACCTTGGACAGAAATGGAAATGACTTGATCCCTTGCATGTGTCAAAATGTCTTTGTTCTTGTAGCAATATCCCTTGAGTCATCTCAGCCTTCTGGAAGGTCACCTCTATTGGAGCCCCTCAAGACCCTCCTCTGCTACTTCCCCAGCATCTATTCTTACCACTTTTCTGTGGCAATGGATCGTGAAAAAACAGCAAAACTTTTGCCCAGACATAAGGCTGCCTGTGACTTTCGTTTCTGTCTGTAGACAAATTGTGTAGTAAACTTTGAACTGCTGCTTTTCTCAAAAATGCTTAAAAGCTTCATTGCCCTGCCCCAGAAGACACAGCTAAACAAGGAAATCTCTTAACAGGTTTAATGTACCAGTTTTAGTTGCACATTTTGAAATGGGAAGTGTCCTGAAGATTAAAATGTAACCCGAGATTTATGATGTGGGAGTGAGGTAAAGTGCACAATTTACCCAGAAAGGAAATAGGCCTATCCTGGTTAAAATCTAGTCAAGATTATGCCCTTTGGGTAACATGGAAATTTAGTGTGTGAAGAGCTATTATTTTTACACCCAGAGTAAGAAATGTTTGGCTTTTTGGAAAGGTTTCTAAAGAAAACTGTAAAGTAGTAACTTTTAAAAACATCTTAGATTTAAGAATACTGTGATTTTCTAGAATGGAGAGATATTCTACCAAGAGAGCTCCAGTTATTATATTATTTTCATTTTCATTGCTTTTTCCCACAGTAGTGAAAAATGAGATGACCCACATGAAGGGTATTTCACCCAAAAGTCTACTTAAATCTTTCCTTAATCATGAAATCAAATCCAAAATCTTTTCTTATTCAATACCTCATTACCACACGGAAGTATGTCTATTTATCAACTTATTGTCTCTGCTTTACAATAAATGCTCTGTGATAAGCAATGAATTTTCTGTATCATCTCTTTAAAGTGAAAAAGGTGGTAAGTTCTTGTAAAGGGTGCTTATTGGCCATACTAGAAGGAACAACTCTTCCCATATTTTCCAGTGTGGGTGAGGGTTCAATGGCATACATGTGAGGCTATCCCACAGAATCCTATCATCAGTCATGAATCAAAATGCAGCCACACTGCAACCTTTTATAAAACAGGGAAAATACAGATCTCAAGGCCAAGACATAATCCCCAGAACACCCAATTCCACTAAGACCAATTCACTCCTACATGGAGTATTTGCTACGAAGACCTCTTGACCCACTAGCACCCATATCTTCACTGCCTACTTATGACATCAATTTATAATCAACTTTATTTATTCTAATAATATTTTTACTAATTATTTGAGAATTTCATGTAATGTATTTTGATCATATTCAACCCCCTCCCCCATCTCCTCTGAGGTCTCCTACATGCCTAACCCCTACCAGCTGCCAAACTTCATGTCCTCTAGTTTGTTTAAGCCCAACCATTTGTGTTCCCCAAATGCCTAAGCCTAACCACCTTTAAAACCATGTACATTCCTAAGTGTTGCTAACTGCTCAGTCAGCATCTCTGGATCAGTCTGCTAACAAGTGGACTGATGTTGAATTTCCCCTATATAACATATTATGTGGTTTCTCTTTCCAAACTAGACCAAGACTGCTATGCAAAAATCACCTAGAACTTAGAAGAACTTTATAAACTAGCTCACCTATGGGAGTCCTATGTATCCATCTGTTTCGGTTTGCTAACAATTTTATATCATGCATTTATTGTCTTTTTCCCCTGGCCCTATGATACTTCTTGTCCTCTCTTCCACTCATTCTACCACTAGGCAACTTATTGATTGCATACATATTAAGCTTACTATGCCACAATTACAACTTCAAACACACAAATGCCAGTATTATTCAGTATATTTACTGGCAATACTATTCCAAACTCTTGATAAATATATCATCATTACCTTTTACAACAATTCAGAAAGGTATTATTTTCCTAAGTCAAAAATGAATAAATTATGGTTCAGAGAGCTTCAAAACAGCATCAGTAAGGGCACCAGGAGACACGTTTGATTCTATGGCTGTGTTCTCTCCAGCTGTACTCCAAGCAACTTTCTATTTTAAAAGCATTTATTAGAATCCTATTACTGCCTGGGCTCTGGGCAATTATAGTCTGATCATGACACTTTCATCTTTCTCCATGTCTCTCTCCTTGCAGGTTTTTCAGTAGATATTGAATAATATTCACCAATCCGCCTTGAATGAAATATATTTGTATTATGCACCTTGAATCCTAATTTAATTTTTAAAACATATATATTTGTTTTCAGGCCCCATCCTTCCTCTCTGAGCTTCTGGAATAATATTTATTATCTTTCCAAGGGGCAAAATAAATAAAGAGACCACAGAAGCTAAAAACAAAGATGCATACTGAATAATTTCTTCAAATACATTAATAATTGAAGTCTCAGAAAGGTGGAGTATGTCAATACGCTAGTCCTATGGCTGTTGTAACAAAATACTTTAATTACTTTAATTTTTTTCTAAATTTTGATCAAGTATGACAAAACATACTTATATCTATAGATATTATCATGGTATAACCACCATAATTATCATAAAAAAGGAAATACTGCTTTTCCATTATTAAACTACAGCATGCATTATATCTTTGCTTCTTTCTCTAATAATATAATTCTAGTGCCACCTACAATATCAGGCACATACTTTATCACCAATATATATAAATAAACAAATGTGTGTAAAAATAAGTTTTGCAATCTATGAAACATATAACTCTAATAGAAAGCTGAATAAAACATCAAATGAAGTTTTTTTAGGGGGGCCTTTTTTAGACAGGGTCTCCTTGTAGCCCCAGGTTGGCCTTGAACTCCCAGAGATCCACCTGCCTCCCAAGTGCTGGGATTAAAGGCGTCTGCCACCACACGTGGCCTCAACTAAAGTTTTTAATCAAAGTGGAAAAATAAAAATACTTTAATCATTTTCTTATGGTTACAAAATAGAAACTACAGTAGCTATCTAAAGCCAAAACTGATTTTACCACAGAATATTTTTTAAAATTGATATGAAGTTTTTAAACAAAAATGGGATGCTGATGTCCATCCTGATGGTAATTGGCTCTAGTAAAATTCACCATTACTTTTAAAATCCCTGAGACAGTACAAAAAAACTGGATTTATATATTGCCCCCCCAAACACACACATAACAAAATTAAGACATAATAAAACAAAGAACATCAGAATATGGGACATTAGTCAGTAAAGTGGAATAGATCATTTCACCACTGCTGTAACAGAATATCACAGAATGGATAATTTACAAGCAATAGAAACTTATTTCTCATGGTCCTAGAAATTAAGAACTCCAAAGTCCAGAGGCTGGCCTCTGCTGAGGACCTACATCCTGAATCATCCCATGGCAGGAGGCAGAAAGGCAAAGGAGGGATGGAGAGGGAAAGGGAGAGGGATGCAGGGAGAGGAGGGAAGGGGGAAAGGGGAAGGGGAAAGGGAGAGGGAAAGAGGCAGAAGAGGGAGAAAAGAAATCAAACTCGCTCTTTGGTAGGGACACCACTCCCACAATAACAAAAAACACTTCATTGATAACAAAATTAATTTTTTCATGATGTAGTCCCCCTGACCCAAATGCTCCCCAGTAAAGCTCATCTCCCAACGCTGCTGCATTGTCATGTTTCAATGTACAAACCAGAATACATTCACAACATAGCAAACGGGGAAGCCAGAGAAACAAGATATGGATGTGTCCTAGGATTGCCTCCCCTTACTGCTTTGTGATAGCTTTTAAAAATAATTTTATTAATTATTTGAAAATTCCATAGTGTATTGATCACATTCACCCCCACTCATACTCTTAAATCAACCAAATCCACCTCACTTCTCTCCCCTCCTAACAAGTCTAATTTGTACTACCCACACTCCAGGCTATAGGGTCATCCACTGAAGCATGGTGGGCCTACTAAGGGCCATACCCTTAAAAACAAATCCTGACTCTCCCTCCCTTAAAAGCCATCTACTATCCATAGCTCCTCAGTTAGGTGTGAGAGCTTTTATACTACAAAGCAAAGGAGAAACCAAGAGGAGCCTAGAAGCCTACAGCACTGGGTATGGAAAAGCAGGGCAGCTGGAGGTCTTGTGACAGAGCTGAGAAGGAGAACTGCATGCAGAAATGTCCAGATCTTCAGAGCATTCTGCTTGAATATTGCACCAACTTCTCAGTTTACACTTTAAGGAAACTACCACATCTGAAAACAACCGTCAGAAACCAAGACAAACTCAGCGGTCTTGCAGAGGTCAGAATAGTGCTTGCCTATCCAAACATCCAGACCGTATAAAACCATGGGGCAGAATTTGAGGGGTCCTCAATGGTGCTACACTAAATATGACTTCTGGGGGTTTGCTGTTGTTGTGTTGTGGCTTTGTTTTGTTTTGTTTTGTGCAGACAGAGTTTCTCTGTAGTGCCAGATGACCTGGAATTCACTGTGTAGACAAGGACCTCAATTTCACAGAACTCTACCTGCCTCTGCCTCCCAACTTCTGGGATTAAAGGCATGTGCCACCACACCTGGTGGCCTAAATAAGATTTTTTGACATCCAACATATCATAAAAAGTGGCCTTGAAATGATCAAATTGTTTCCAGTGACTTGATTGTCCTAGAAACATGAATTTTTTTAGGAATACAAAATAGACACTGTCTAACAAAGTAGAAATTACAACATTCAATATCCCAAGAAAGATTATTGAGCATGCACATAGCAGATTTCTGAAATGAAAAATACAGTTTATAGCACTAATAATAAATTAGACTTTTCAAAAAAATACTAATTAATTTGAATACATAGAAATATAAAAGACTAAAATGAAGCAAAAAGGAGTCAAAAGATTTCTGAGACATTAGGAAAAAAATCATGGTGTTTCAGGATAAAGAAAATATAATCAAATTTATCAAATTACTGAAAAGATAGAGAATCTTTAAAATATATAAAGAGGGGCTGTAGAGATGTCTCAGCAGTTAAGAACATTGGTTGTTCTTGCAGAAGACCTGGGTTCGAATCCCAGCTCCCACATTGCAGCTAACAACTGTCGGTAACTACAGTCCCAGGGGATCTGACAGCCTCTTCTAAACTCCATGGGCATTACACGACATGGATGCACTTACCTACACACAGGCAATACACTCATATACATAAAATAATAAATTTTAAAAATATACATATATAAAGAGATTTTCCCATTATATACAGAAGAAAAGCAGTAAGGCAGACAGCAGAAGATAGTGAAGTTGAGGAAACAAGAAAAAAATTATCTTAGATTATCCAGGAAAAGCACCATTTTAAGAGAATGAAGTCAATATGCTTCTCTGACATACAAACATTGAAAGAATGCATCTCACAGGAGCTCTTATTACAAATAAGAGGTTTTTAAAGTCCTGAAAGGTAACAGAATAGGAAACAAGAAATAAAAATATATGTGGGCAAAAGTATAAATAAAACAGAAGAAAAGGTGAACACACAGCTCTTATATAAATGTCTAAGTTTTATATTATCTTATAAATGTTTATATTGTTATTTATATTATTTTAAAGACCTTTATGTAAATATTTAAATGTGTTACCTAAATATTATTATTTGATCAAAAATAACAATAATGTGAAGTTTATAACATAAGAATGGAATGAAGAATTAAAAGAGCCATAAAGTTCAGGAGAGTAGATATGGAAATATGCTAGGAGATTCCTGTTATGCATGAGTGGTATAATATAACCTAAAGTCAGTGCCTGAACGAGCACAGAAACAGTGGAATATAGTTATAAGGAAGTGTAAGTGAAATGCCAAATGTAGTCAAAAAATTGAATCATGTAAATGAAAGCAGGAAAACAAAAAATGGAAAAGGAACAAATAAAGGCAGCAATAACAAAATAATTGACTTAAACTTAACTATATCAATAAATATATTAACTGTCAAAGGTCTAATAACCAAATAAAAAAGCAGAGATTGCCAAAGTTACTAAAGATCTAAGTCCCAACTTTATGTTATCAACAGTTGGCAAAGAAAAATTTCATCTCCAAGAAGTTCTCACACTGATCACACCAGCCAATGAAGTTAAGATGAATATGAGATATCACTTGCATGGATATGTTGTTATATGACACATGACCCCAAACAATAATATTATTAAGGTGAGACTCATGTAATCACAAGAATACTTTAAATCAACAAGCCATCTGGTGGAAGAAGAGGAATCCATGATGGCTGGAATTGTGAGAAACTGTCATGATGTTGGTTTGAAGACAAAGATAACCACACCTGAAAGATTTCAGAGAGCCTCAAGAAGCTAATGGCCTCCCTGGGATGATAGCCAGTAAACAAACAGGGATCTCAGATGCCGTAGCCAAGAAGGAAGACAGTGCAGTATGCTTAAGCTTAATTTTTAAAACTTTTATTTTTGAAAATTTTATACATGAGTATTGTCATTGTATTTTTCCATCCCACCCAGTCCCCCTAATTTTCAAAAATTTTAAGTTAAAAATTGCTAGCGATTCTACAATTCTATTTTAATATTTTACTTATTATTTTTATTTTATGTGTATGAATGTGTTGCCTGCATGTGTGTAAGTGCACCCATGTCATGCAATGACCACGGAAAAACAGGAGAAGACATTGGAACCTCTGGACCTGGAGTTAGGATGGTTGTTAGCCTCATGTGAATGCTGGGAATCAAACTCGGGTACTGTTCAAGAGAAACCTGTGCTCTTAACCCCTGAGCCATATCTCCAGCCCCTCATGTGTTTATTTTAATCTTAATGCATTATATTTGCTTTCTTGAGTTTTTAAAAAAATCAAAACTTTTCACTTCACAGTATATTTTCTGGAGTAGGACTGGCAAACTACCTTCAAAATTTGTGTACCGCCTTCATGAAACATTATTTATTATAACTTAAGAGCCTTATTTTTGTTCCTTTCTGTCATAAATCCTTAAAATATACAAATCCGTGAATCAGTATTGTTGGTAGAATGCAAACTGCCCTTACAAATGATGTCAGTATTAATTGGTCTAAAGAAATAAAACACCTTTCATTATAATATCCCCTAAGTGATGCCTACCTGATTTGTGCACAATGCTTTTTCAAATATTGCTTTTAGTATGTATCAACTAAAAAGCTCAAAACTGTCCATTTGCTGGCTGAAACTTAAACACAAACTTGGGAATGAAAGACATAACAAAAAGAACGTGTCATTGCAAATCCCAAAATAAATCTGTTGGTTTGCCATTTAGGAAAACTCATGAGTAAGCTTGCCAAATTTCAAACCTGTACAGTGTCTTATTCTGGCTTTCCTAGTAAGTCCTTAAAAGCTTAAAAGTAGAGTCCTTTGATGAAATATACAAATCCTTGAATCAGTATTGTTGGTAGAAAGCAAACTTTTCCCACAAACGAGGTCAGTATTAATTGGAGGTGCAGGAAAGCATAGTAACTGGTGGTGTTAGTCACTTTCCCATTGCTGTGACAATACCTGGGATAAACAATTTAAAAGCAAGAAGGATTCATCTGACTCACAGCTTCAGTGATTCCAGTCATCATGGCAGGCAGGCCCATGGGGAAGCAAAGCAGCTCATATTAAGACAGCCAGGAAGCAGAGAGCCAAGGAGGGAGAGCTGACTTTTTGCTGTCCCTGGTAAGGTGCCACCCTCATTCAAGGCATTTCTTAATTAACCTTCCCTAGAAACACTTTACAGACACCTAGAAATGTGCTTCACCAATCTCTATTGTGTCTCAGTTCAATCAAGCTGACATTCAAAATTAAACACACTGAATATCTAAAACAAGAATTTAACTTACTTAAAAAAGGAATATTGCCTGACCTATTGGCTGGCCACTGATATTTTTTATTATACTAAGGCTATTCTGAGCTAGTTTTTGAAGACTTACCTTAAGAAAGTACTTTCTCTGTGGTCTCTGGGGAAAATACGTGAGAATTGGAGTGCTAAAAACCTCTGGGCTGCCATTAGGCAGCTCCATTAGTGACAGGGCTGTCTCAGCTCACAATTACATGGCCAAGAATTCTCTTTCCATAACAGAAAAGATGAAAGCACTGGAACAGAAGCTAAAATCAACTTAGAGTTTTAAAACACACCAAAAAGGGCTAGGAAAAAACTAACAAAGCATCCAAGCTCAGCAGAACTCCTGAGTTCTCCCAACTTATACATATGGGGTGTGAGAATAACTGTCAAACATGTTATTAATAGCCTGAAACTCCAAGTTTATTCCCTTAGAAAAGTGGAGAATGAAGACGTTTTAATTAAAATTTGAGAAATAGAAGAATAAAACATAATTCCAGATATAGTCAATTCCCTATGGACATAAAAGCACATCATGGATTGAAACACAGCTAACTAAAAGGTATGTGAGCTTCATCCTAAAAATAAGCCCAGTTCTATACTCATAGACAAACTATCTAAGTTTCCAAATAACAAATGCAATTGTGAAAGGGTATTCAAAGGCTCTTTCAAGTCATTGTACTTTGCAAATAAGTAATGAACAATGCTTTTAGATGGCTTCTATCCAATAGGCTTTGAGCAATCTATGCATGTCCATAGAATATTCTCTTTGAGAAACTACGTGACTCCTAGACTTCCTGTTATACGTCCTTATCTGTTCCTTTTTCACTCTTACTAACTCACTGCAGAAAATGCTACTTGAATATACTTAACATTCATGATTGCCCAGCACAACACAAAAAGGTAGTAAAGATCACAGCATTAATGTATATGTAAATTTGAACTTTCATATACACATATTTAAATATATAGGGTTAAGAATGATCTATTTATATATACCAAGAAAACAAATGAAAGTTAAAGGAAAATAAAATATATCATCTTAATTTGATGTTGTCATACTCCTGTACACATGTTCAAAGCTATCATTCAAGAATTTCTATTATAAAATCACAGGAAATAAATGTTTATCATGGGTTCATTCTTATTTTATCAAGCAAAGGGGACAAATTTATGCACTGATATCCATATCCTTCCCTATTGAGAAGAAATATGTAAATAAGATCTAAAAAATAATTAAAAAGACCAGGCTGGAGAGATGGCTTGGCAGCTAAGAGCACTTGCTACTCCTGTTGGGGATCTAGGTTCTGTTCCCAGCAGTCACATCAGGCAGCTCACAACTGTCTGCAACTCCAGTTCCAAAGGGTCCACTGTTCTCTTCTAGCCTCCACAGTCACCTACACAAATGTGATGCATACATACACTCAGGCACACATACACATTAAGCAAATATTTTTAATTTTACTTTTTTTGGTCTTTTTGAGACAGTGTCTCCCTGTAGCCACAGTTAGCCTGGATTCACTATGGAGACCAGGCTACCCTCGAACTCACAGAGATCCACCTGCCTCTGCCTCCCAAGTGCTGGGATTAAAGGCATGTGCTACCATGTCCAGCCAGGTAATTTTACTTTTTTAAATATTTTACTTATAATTTTTATTTTATATGCATGGTTTTATTGCCTGCATGTATGTAAATGCACCTGTGTATTGCAATGCCTGTGAAGGTCAGAAGAGGACTGAATTCTTCTGGAACTGGAGTTACAGATAATTGTTAGTCACCATGTGGGTGCTGGGACTCAAACCAGGTCCTCTCTAAGAGCAATCAGTGCTCTTAACCTCTGAGCCAGCTCTCCAGTTCCACTTTTAATGGTTTTCAAGATAAAAAAGACCCACACTATAACAAAAGATAAAGTATATACATTATCAAAGAAGAATATTTCATATTAGGAGTATTTTATAATTATGGCAAAATATAACAAATGTGGAAATCAGTTAATGGTAGTCTGACATAAATAGAATTTTTCCTAAAATATAAATAACTCAGAGCCAAAGATATGGTAGCTAATCCATAAGTGATAAAGAGATGATATATTCTATGCATGACAAACATTAGGAGTTAATCAACTAATCATTTTTATTATAGTCCACATACAATTCTACTGGGAACTTTAATATAATAATGTGAAACCCCTAAGAGTAATTTTGCATTTCTTTGTTTCTATATTTTAAATTGATTTTGCTTTATGGCTTTATATTGTAATATTTGTATAAATAATTCAATAGCAGTTTAATATTTCTTAATCTGTTAACACTATAAAATAAACATCATTTTGGTGACTTAATCTAATCATGGCTACATGTGTTTATATCCACATATTCATAACCAACTAAAGAATAAAACACTAATTACTACAGAGAATATCATTGGAGCATAAAGTCAATTTTCTGTCTTTATAGTCATTAAAATTCATTACTGTGTATAGACATGCATACAAAAAAGACCCATATAAATACCAAATACACTATAAAAGTACAAAAGTGTTAATATAGGAAAAAGTCTTTTAAATTTGATAACCACTAGTGGGTTGAAGATATAATGTGAGGAAGGCCAGATTCAAATGTGAATTTCAAACAGAGTTAGGACCTAGCAAATTGAGCAGGTTTTCTCAGAGGGAAGCACAATATCACAGAAAGCCTGGATAAGAAAAAGTAAACTGTCCTCCATCAAATCTCTACACGCAAATGTAGGAACAAAGTAATCCTTAAGGGAAAGCTGGCTCCCTCCAGAAACTCGTAATCCATTGGCTGGGGAAATCTGTTCTTTCACCTGCTGAATTTTCTCATGATAGGACCTCCATTTTTCTTAGCGACTTACGCTCTAATTTGAAATGACCAAACCCCAATTCCTGAGACACACAGGTCAAGTCTTTGTTTAATAAAATAATCATGGAACTGCTGTTAAAACTATTGAAATAATTCTGTGTAGGAATTACTACGCTGGGAAGATGCAAAAGCTTGGTGGCCAATTTTCCTCCACGATGAGAGAACTGACTCAAAAACAAAGTCGACAATGGAGAAAGTTAAAAAAAAAAAATAGGAAAGATATTTGACATAACATAAAACTGGAAGCATCATTACTTAAAATCAACTTTTGATTTTTTTAAATCATTTTATGATCTACTAGAATCCCTAGTTTTCTACTATGAAAATTGTAAATTAAATTTTTGAGATTTTTTGTTTCTTATTTAAGTACTTTTATTGAATTTTTGAGAGTTTCATACAGTGTGTTTTGTCCCCTATGATTATTTTTAAGGCCTATTGAGTCTAATTTGTGTCAACAAATACCAGCTGCTATGAGTTAATTCCCTGGAGCCTGGTCAACCTACCCAGTATTGTACCGTTAACAAAAACTGTCACTATCTCTCTTAGCAGCTGTCAGTTGCTAAGAGTTCCTAGCTAGGCTTAGGAATTCTTACCCAGTTCCTCTGCCCACTCTATGGTGGGAGCGTGTCTGGCTTGAGCTTACTTACATAGATCTTGTGCATGCTGACACAACCACTGTGTGTTGATCTAAGTAACTGCCCGACAGTGTGCAAAACACTGTTTCCTTGTAGTCATCCATCACCTCTGGCTCTTACAGTCTTTCCACCCCTTATTCTGCAATGATTAATGAGGCTTGGGAGACAAGGGTTTGATGTAGGTGTTCCATTTAGGGATAAGCACTCTACAGTCTTGTGTTGTGAGTTTCTATGTTAATCTCCATCTGCTGCAAAAAAAAAGAGCTTCTCTATGAGAGTTGAGAGATGTATTAATCTATAGGTATAAGAATAAGTCATTGAGAGTCAGTTTAATACTATGTCCATTTAGCAGGGTAAAAATAGGATCTCCCATATGGCCTATAACCTGTCTAGTCACAGGATCCTAGGCCTGAAATCAGAGACAGGTACGAGCTCCATCTTGTGAAGTGAAGCTTAAATTCAATCTTGAGCCATCAAGAAAATGCCAATTAAAACTACCTTGTAATTTCATCTTATCCCAGTAAGGATGACTAAGCTCCAAAATCAATGACAAATGCTGGTTCAGATGTGTGTGGGAAAAGGGACACTTAGTCATTGCTAGTGGGAATACAAACCAATGCAGCCACTATGGAAATCAGTGTGGGGATTTCCTCAAAAAGCTGAAAATAGATCTACCTCACGATCCAGCTATTCCACACAAGAGGCTATATCCTACTAGAGAGATACTTATTCACTCATGTTCATTGCTGCTCTATTCAAAATAGCAAGGAAATAGAAACAATCTAGATGTCCATCAACTGATGAATAGATAATGAAAGTATGGTTCATTTACACTGTGGAATATTATTCAGCTATTAAAAAAAGAAATTATGAAATTTTCAGGCAGATGGATGGAACTGGAAATATCCTGAATAAGGTAATCTAGATCCAGAAAAATAAACACCACGCATGACCTTTTATAAATGCTGGCTTAAATCTTTAGATATGTATGTTTCAACTGGAAAGTCTACAGAGGTCAGAAAATGAGTAACCAACCACAGGATAAGGAGAGGCTTCATGGGAGAAATATAGAATGCAGTAATATAAAATAGGAAAGTGGAATACTTGAGTAGGAAGTGTTAAACAGAAAGTACAATGGGAAGGCGGGGCGGAGGAGGGAATACGGAAAAGGATAAATAACACTAAAGGCCTTTTGAAAGAATCATATGGAATCCTACCACTATAGAAGCTTCTTAAAGTAGATACATATACAAATAAAAAGAGTTTAACTGGAGTCTCCCTATAATGGGGGAACGCTGCCCCATCAGACACCATAGGCTAGCAAATGAAAAACCCAATGTCAGGAATGGCCTGACCCTTCTGAAGCTATTAACAAGGGATTCACACAGACTCTTGACAATACTGGCTACTGTCATAGCTCTTGGTTACCCACAAGAACTTGTTGGTAAGACGCTGTTACTGAAGACACTACACACGAGTCATAGAGCAAATAACGAGAAATCAAGCTGGTACAGACCTCAAAGTTTAATCTCTACTGGCTGGCTTTTATAGGCTGGAGGGTGCGATGCATAATACTGGAAGAGAAAACAAAACATCAATTTTACACAGATGTTAATCTTGTGAACCCAAAAACTGGCCTGACAAGATAGACACACCATTGCAACATGGCATAAATGTTACACGAGTACACAACTACTTTCTGATTGGATTTGGGGATTTCTGGGTTTTTCTGTTGAAAGACTGATAGATTTACTGTTGTATTCATCTAATGGACATAAGGCATTAGTTTTGGCTGCAGGGGAAATGTTTTTGGTGGTGCTGTTTTTTATTAAATTTATTATGATTTTCATACAATATAAGCTAATAGATTCCCTCCACTATCTGGACTTCCTCTTCCTGCTCCCACCCAATTTAATGTACTTTATTATACATATAAAAGGCCTATAGAGTCTGATTTGTGTCCCCAAATGTCCTTCACTATGGGTCCAACCACTCAAGGCTGATTGACCTACCAAGAGTCCCATTCTTATAAAAGGCTCTCTCCCTTTTCCAGCAGCTATCAGCTGCCAAAAGTTCCTTAGGTTGGGTTGGGATTTCTTACCCATTTCCCCATGTCTATGTGGAGATTTTGTCTTATTTGAGCTTCAGTGGGACTGTGTATGCTATAACAATTACCTTGAGTTCATACAGAGAACTAACCAGCTTTCAGGAAAACTTTACTTCCTTATGGTCCTTCACCTCCTCTGGTTCTTAAAATATTTTCACTCCCTGTTCCGGAATGATCCCTGAGCATTGAGAAGTGAAAACTGGAAACAAGTGTCTTATTTAGGGATGAGTACCCTGCAGCCTCTTGTTCTCAGCACTTGACTAGTTGTGTGTTTCTGTGTTAATTATCACCTGCTGTGTAAGGAAAGTTCTCTGGTAAAAGCTGAAAGCTACATTCATCCTGTGTAGACATTGCACTGAAGATGTGTCACTTAGGATTAAGCATCTCACATTTTTTCTCTGCATTTGACCAGTTCTGGAATTCTTTAAGAGTTTACATCTGTTGTAAAGAGAAGCTTCTTTGATGAGGAGTGAGAGGTACACTTGTCTGTAAATATGAGGATGCATATGTAGAATAAAGTAAGAAATTATGTTAGTCTAGGGATGTAGTAAAAGTAGGTTTTAATCTAGAATATATGACCTCCCCAGCCATGGGTACATAGCTCTGTTTACAATAGCACACATGAGTTGCCTCTCATTAAGCAGGCTTCAATACCAATTAGACAGTTGTTGATTACCCCTAAGATAATAGTGCCACTACAGAACCAATAACAATAGTTGGGCCAGTCCATGTTGTTTATGAGGCTTTACAACTGGGTAGGACCATTGACACTCTTTCCCCACTGGCAGCTTGTATATTGTCCTCTGATGCAATGAGAGCTAGTCTTCATAGAGGAGGCTTCCAGGTCATTGTGAAATCATGTGTCTGAAGGATGACCTATCTTCAACAATAGGATCTTACCCCCAAGTTCTGGGAGGCAATTGAGGGATGTGGCAATACCCTGTGTTATTTTGGAAGTTTCCCAGACTACCTTGACCAAGAACTCAAAGGGGAGTTTCCCTTGCCTGGCACTCTGTTATTATATGCCTTCAGCTGTATATTTTTTTGTCTGTGTCTGTGTGTCTGTGTGTGTGTCTGTGTCTGTGTGTGTGTCTGTATGTGGAGGGGGGCAGAGAATATTTTTCAGTAGGACTTTGAAGTAATTCATTTCCCTCTGGTTTTTCACACCAACTAAGTATTTTTTATCTCACCTCTCATTTCCCTTTATAACCCTCCTTACTCCTTTTCAACCTGAAGCACCCCCTTTTCCTCACTTCCCCTTTACTTCCCCCTTGATAACACCTGCCCCACTCAAGATCTTTCTTCCCATTCACTCCAAGGTTTCTTTTCTTTATTGTGGCTCCTGCAGTTACATCAGGGTATATACTCACATCTAAGTGTTTGAAACTAAAATTCATAAATGAGAGAATATCATTTGTTTTATGAGTCTGTTTTATTTCACTTAATATAATGGTGTTTAGTTCCATCTATTTACCTGAAATTTTCATGATCATTTTTTTTTACTGCCAAAAAGAATTCCATTGTGTAGATTTACCACATTTTCATTATCAATTCATCAGTTGAGGGACATTTAGCTTGTTTCCATTTCTTACTGTTGTGAAAAGAATAACAACAAACATGGCTGCACAAGTGTCTCTACAGTAGGATAAGTCCTTTGGGTATATGCTGATGAGTGAATATGAAGGAAACCTATGGTAGATTTATTTTTAGTTTTTTTAAGAGTTCTCCATACTTATTTCCACCGTAGTTGCACCAGTTTGCAATGCCACAAACAATGGACAAAGATTCCCCTTTTCCTGAATCCTGCCAGCATTTGGTGTCATTTGTTCTCTTGCTATTAACCGTTCTGATTGGGTTAGATGAAATCTTAAAGTAGATTTGATTTGCATTTAGCTAATTACTAAAGCTATTGAACACTTTTTAAGGTGTCTCTCTTAGTCGTTGCTAGTTCTTCTTTTGAGAGCTCTCTGTCAATATCTATAACCCAATTTTAATTTGGTGATTTATTTCCTTCATTTCTTGAGTTCTTTGTGTATTCTGGATATTACTCTTCTTTCAAATGTATACATGGTAAAGATTTTCTTCCATTTTTTGGGTTTCCACTTCAACTGACTGGTTGTTTCCTTTGCTGTACAGAAGGTTTTTTTTTTTAATTTAATTAGTTCCTATTTGATTTGATTCTTGACCTTAATTCCTGAGTGACTGATGTCCAATTTTGAAGTCCTTTCCTGCACTTATACATTGTAGGGTCCTGCCTATATTTTTTTTCTAACAGTTTTAGAATTTCAGGCTTTGCGTTGAGGTCTCTGTTCCTTTTGGATTTGACTATTTTCAGGGTGATAGGTATGGGTCTAATCTCATTCTTCTACACATGGTATTCCAATTTTCTAGCACCATTTATATACTATGCTATCTTTTTTCAAGTATGTGTTCTTGGCATCTATATCAAGTATCAGATGGTTGTAATTACATGCACTCATAATTGGGTCTTCAATTCTGTTTCATTGACCTACAAGCCTGGTTTAGTGCCAATATCATGATGTTTTGATTACTATAGCTCTGAAATATAGATTGAGGTCTCCTAGTAATCCTACCTGGCATTGCTCTGGGGGCTTGGGATTGCATTGACTATCCAGAGTCACTTACATTTCTGTACGAATTTTAGGATGGATTTTTTTTTAACTTCTGTGAAGAATGTCGTGGGGAATTTGATTGGGAATGCATTGAATCTATAATTTGCTTTTGGTCATTTCACTATATTAATTCTACCAATCTGTGAGCATGGAAGGTCTTTCCATTCCTTTGTGTCTTCCTCAATTTCTTTCTTCAGACTTAAAGTTTTCATTGAAGAGCTCTTTAATATTTTTAGTTAGATTTATTGCCAGATTTTATTTTAAGGCTATTGTAAATAGAATTGTTTCATTGAATTCTTTCTCTGAATTGTTTGTTATTTGTATACAGAAAGGCTACTGATTTTGGTAGATTTATTTTGTAACCTGACATTTTCCTGAAAGTGTTGCTTATATGTAGAAGTTTTCTGGTGGAGTTATTGGGCGGTCTTATGGATAATATCATATCATCTGAAAATAAGGATGATTTGACCTCTTCTTTTCCAAATAGTACCCCTTTACTTTCCATCTCTTGTCTTATTGCACTAACTAGAATTTCAAGCACTATATTGAAAAGGATTGGGGAAAGACAGCCTTATCTGGTTCCTAATTTTAATAGAAATGCTTCATGGTATTCTCCATTTAGAAGGATATATGTTCTTTGATGCTTTAGTGGGATATTCTGTACATGTCTGTAAGGTCCATTTGATGTACAATATCATTTATTTCAGAGGTTTCTCTGTTCATTTTTTTTCCAGTTGACATGTCTATTGGAGAGAGTATGATGTTGAAGTCACCTACTCTTACAGAGTTGGGGTTAATCAGTATCCTGAAGTACGTGTAGTACATTTTTTATGATACTGGGTGTACCAGAGTTTGATGCATATATATTCATGACTGCAATGTCTTCTTGATAAAGTGTTCTTTATCTTTTCTGGTTAATTTTAATTCGAAGTCTACTTTGTCAGATATTAGAATCACAACATCTGCTTGCTTCTTGGTGTCATTTGCTTAGAAATTTTGTTTCTATCCTTCCCCCCAAGGTGTTGCCTGTCCTTGAAGATGAGATGAGTTTTTTATATGCAACAAAGAGATGGATTTTGTTTCTCAATCCTAAATAATCTATATCTTTTAACTGGGAAGTTGAGGCTATTGACATTTAAAGTTATTATTGGAAGATGTATACTTTTACTGTCATTTTAATTTCTGTTCATGTTTCTGGTCCTATTTTGCGTTTTCATAATTATACACACCTTCAATTGTTGTCTTTCTGTAGCCTCTTGAATATGGCCACGCCTTTCTACAGTCCTTTCAACTGCTTGAACATTTTCTGAAGGTTGACTTAGTGGACATGAATTCTTCCAGCCTATCTGTATCATAGAAGATTTTTCTTTCCCCTTTGACTTTGATAGACAGTTTTTCTGGGTAGAATATTCTGGATTGGCATCTATGTTCATTTAGAACTTGAAATACTTTGTGGAGCAGAAAGTTCTGTTAGAGAACAGAGAAAATTAATTTTTTAAAGACAGGCAGCAAACAGAACTAATAAGAAATTATTCTAGAAGAGTTTTGATTTTAAAAAATGTTAGGAAAATAGGAAGACAATTTTTAAAATATAATTTGATAATGATATGTATAAATGATTGAAGAGAAAAAATTAGGAACAATGATGCTTGAACTGTTTCCAGAGATGAATCAAAAGTACTTATAAACTGATTAGAAATCATGACATAGAATAAGAGGTAAAAGTTACTTGAAAGTTTCAACTGAGAATTAATTTTGAATCATTTCAATAATATTTGAATGATTCTCTATTGTACCAAGAGAACAGTTCAGCATTAATATATTTAAAGTAAATAATTTGTTTACCTTCCTTGCATAAAATGCAGAAGGAGAAATTAACAATTTATTAAGTAATTGTGTATTTATTTGTTTTCAAACTTGAATATTCTGAATGGAAAATGAGGCACTTAAAGTCTAAGCCAGGAAAATAGAATGAAAGGCTGCATGACCCTGGCAAGCTGGAGCCCTAGTGATCCTAACTTTAGTAAGATTAAGGTGGGTGGAGTTATCTAGTTTAAGTAAAGATAGAGAAGCCTCAGTCATCTTACCTCTTCTTACAACACAAACTGCTAGGAAGAACAGGGGAAAAGCACCCATAGCAAGTCTCTGAAAGACAGAAGACAGCAGGCTGCACAGCAACCCCAGGACATGAGGAAGCAAAGGGCACTGAGCCTCAGAGGCTCCTTAACACTGGACATATATTCTTCACAAAGTGCTCTTTCCAGACAGTTTTTTAAGATATATGAGTATTTTGCCTGTATATAAGTGCATTATCAGTACACAATACCCACAGAAGCCAAAAGAGGGCTTCATATCCCCTGTAAATAGAGTTATAGATAGTTGTTAGTGGTCACGTGGGTACTGGGAGCTAAACTTTAAACTTCTTCAAAAGTAGCAAGTGCTCTTAACCACTGAATCATTTCTCCAGTCTGGGCTTCAAGTTATTTCTTTTTATTTTAATTTTTATTATTGAATTTTTTCAATTTTCATACAATACAATTTGATATTTAGATATCCTCCCCTTTCCACACGTCTCCCCATTGCCTCCTCATTCAATTTAATGTACTCTCCTATATATACAAAACACAGCCTATAGAATCTGATTTGGGTTCTCAAATGTCCTTCATTGTGGGTCCATCCAATGGCCCACCAAAAGCCCCATCCCTGTAAGATACTGTTTTTCCCCTCTGTCACCAGAGTTCTCTCTGGGTCTCTTGAACTATCAGGTAAACCATATAACATATCTTTATGTGCATTTATTATTATCGTGGGAGGGGAGCGGGGGCACTTACAAAGAAATGAGCACCCAGTGCCTAGCTCTGCACCACTCAGCTACGTGCCACGCAGCTCAGAACCCGCCATATCAGATCACTCCCACAGCATGCCCATAGTCACCACTAGCTTTTGCCCATGCCTCAGGGGCCAGCAGTCCATAAGTGCTAGGCCATTCTTTCCTTGAGTATGCCCAGCTGCTGGGCATTCCCCAACATGCCTGGGTCCCTTCCCAAGCTGGTGCTACAAGCCCCTCCTTTTGCATTCTCCACATTCACTTGTCTGCAGCAGGCCCCACCCCTTGGAGGAACCAGAACACCTGGGGAACACACCGTCCCAGGAGCCACCATTACCCACAAGTTCTTAGATTGGGTTAGAATTTCTTACTCATGCCCATGCTGGGATTTTGTCTGGTTTGAGGTTGCATAGGATATATGCATAGTATCACCATTTCTGTGAGTTCATATTCTGGATTAATCACAATTTGCTGTGTAAGGAAATGCCTCTGGTGGGAGTTGAGAGATGCATTCATCTGATGCAACAGATGAGGGGTGAAAGATACACATTCTGTAAATATGAGAATGCATATTTAAAATAAAGTAAGATTTTTCTGACAGAGGATGAAAAAGATGATTAAGATTGACTGAGGTGTTCTATGTGAAATACACAAAAATTCAACTAAAAATGAAAAAAGAAAAGCAAAGAAGCAAGGAAAAAAATGACCCAATTAGAAAATGGGCTGCGGATCTGAACAGAGAACTCTCAAAAGAAGAAATAACAATGCCTAGGAAACACCTTTAAAATTGTTGAATAGTAAATAGGAAAATACACATCAAAACTACTTTAAGATTTCATCTAACCACAGTCACAATGGCTATCTTCAAACTCCCTTATAAATGATCTCCACAAACCAAACAGGAAGCTGATCTTCTATCTGCCATTCAGAAGAATAGAGTACCATAAACCCAACCAGAAAGCAACAAAATGTAAGGAGAAATCAGACTGTTAGAATATTCACCACTGTGTATAACCTTACCACACATTCAGCTTAAGCAGGCCTGCATGGAATCAGGCATCATAAGAGGCTCATTCATAATCAAAAGATTGGATGAGGCAGTATGGCCACTCTATACCCCACTTTCACACCCATGCCTGGTATCATGAGTTTATGAATCATAGTTCAATCAAAGTTGTGAGACAATCTGACATTCAAGATAAAGATTATCATCAGTGAAGAAAATTAACAAAATGGGAGAGCTATATATTTCACTTGAAGTGGTAAACTCTAAATATTAGTGACCATAGGATAGGAATAAAAGAGAAAATAAATAAATAACAAAAGTAAAATTGCACACAGAAGTCGATCATATTAAATAATCACTTCAAATGTAAGTGGTCTAAATATGCCACTTAAAATATTAAGATTAATAACTAGTACTGAAAACAACATCAGTAATAGAGTTCTAAAGGAAACTCACTTCAAATTTAATAATAGATATCAGATGAAATAAAGAAATGAAAAACTATAAAATATATAAATCCTAATTGCCAAAGACAAAAAAAGGAATTTTTATATTAGCATCTGATAAAATCCATAATAAAATGATTTCCAAACAAAACAGGGACCTTACATAATGCTGAAAGAGTAGATTCTCAGGGAAACTTAATAATCACAAGGCTCCAAACCAAACAGAGCTTTAATCCTTCATGAAACCAGAGTTGATAGACCTTAGAGAAGATGAACCAACCCACTGTCATGGCTGGAGTTCTCAGCAACCTCACTCTCAGTGATCAGTAGAACTAATAAAGTACAATATTAGTAGTTAATAAGAAAGCATAAAGAGTCAGGCACATAAATGTAAACACCACAACTAGGATGATCTAATAGACACACAAGCAACATTTTGAGCAAAAGTGAAATGTGCATTTCTTTCAAGCATTCATGGAACATTCACCAAGATAAACCATGTTCTGGATCATTTAAAAAATTAATAACCTAAAAGACTTTATACCATGTATTGTGTCCCTTGGTTATCATGGCATAAAACTGCATATCAATAGCATTAAAAGGCAACTAGAAAATTTCCAGTCATTTTCAGATTAGATAGACTAGCAAACCCCAAGCTGGGCATAGTGGTACATGCCTTTAATCACAGAACTCTGGCGGCAGAGGCAGGCAGACCTCTATGACATGGAGGTCTGTTTAGCAAGTTCCAGACCAGCTTGGGCTACGGAGAGATCCTGTCTCAAAAAAAACAGAAAATCATGGTAGGTAATGCCTTTAATCACATTCCTTTGATCCCAGCATGTGGGAGACAGAGGAAAGCAGATCTCTGTGACATTGAGGCCAGCCTGGTTTACATAGCAAGTTCCATGCCAGCTGGGGCTACAGGCAGACCCTGTATCAAAAAGATTAAATATTAATTCATTAATCAATTAATTTAAATGATTATCAAACAATCAATGAAGCAAGGCAAATATCTCAAAGAATATTTAATGGTTTATTTATTTTTAGTTTACGTGTGAGTGTTTTGCCTGCATATATGTATGTCCACTAAGTGTGTACAGTGCCTACAGGGGCCAGACGAGGGCATCAGAGCCCCAGGAACTGGAGTTACAGACAGCTGTGATCTATCATGTGGGTGCTAGAAATCAAACAGGGGTCCTCCGCAAAAGCAGCCAGTGCTCTTAACTGCTGAGCCATCTCTTCCACCCCTCAAAGAAAATTTAAAAAAATAATAACACTATTTCTACTGAGAAAAGACAAGGGAACAAAAGGAAAACCTTGACATGCTAGTGGCTAGTGACTCCTAAATTCAGTTCCTTTATTTAGTTCCTCTGATATTATCCATTTCTGACTTTTCTTCTTCAGAAATTAAAGCCAAATGAAGTGAAAATAAGTAAGTTGTCACTGAATTTATAAGAAAGATGTCACTAGAAAACTTGCAAAGGGAGGTTTCAATATGAATGGTCAAGGGAGGGAGAAAATTTGAGAATGAAAACCATCTGCAGCAGTCTCCTTAGAAAGCTCTATTCGTGGTAGAAAAAACACAAGGAAGGAGAGACTGTTTGCTTCAGAATGGCATCAGACAATGATAAAGCGGAAAATGCAACAATGTTGCCATAAGGAACTCCAAGACACTGGAGAGGAGCACAACCAGCCAGGGTCCACCAGCTGACAAGTGGGAAAGCCAAGGGGAAGGCCAGTGAGCTTCATGTGCAGAAGTTATCCAGACAGGGAAGACAACTTTTCATCTCATCTGGGGCTGAGGGAACATAAGGGAAGGTGAAAGAGAACTAAAACCCCCTGACAATGGATGTCTCATTCTGTGAAGAGCGCAGAAAACTGCTCTGGTCTGATTAACATTTCTTTGGGGGACTATACGTCCTTAATGTTTTGGTGATGGCTGACTCTTTGATTGCACTTTCTACAGAGAAAAATACATTGAGTAAAATTAGGCTCTTGAGAAAACCCTAATGGTACATCAGAACTACACTTTAACGCTCTAATATTAGGAGGAATTATTTCTGCATTGTTTTGGCTTAAGAACCCTGCCTTTCTGCTGTCAGAAGCAGCAATATGAAACACCTGTTGTGTGGTGCAGGTGACAGAGGAATTGAGGTGCAAAATCAATGTTTACCTTGCAGAAGGAGTATCACTCTGGTAAGGAATCATAGGCTTTCCTCAGCAGCCAAGCCATCAGGATCCGTCAGGCTTATTGTTTCTATCCTGGCTTCTGGACAATGATCAAGGATTTGTTCCATTTCTTCCTTCCTTATAATTGTATTTCATTATGGCACAAAGGCCTTGAGGAGACTCATTAACTGGATCACAACTATCAAAAGGACCTAAGGAAACTTTAATCTCCTATTGCTATTCAGGAGTAGTTTACCTCTCCACGATTTTGTACCAAGCAGTGTTGTACAGTGTTATATAGCTCTTCTCTTTCCAAACTAGTTCACTTTAGTTGCTTATAATAATTTATTTTAAATTAATTTGTCTTTATTGCCTGCATGTATGCAAGTGCACCCCAGTTGCACAATGCCCATGGAGGTCAGAAGAGGGCACTGCATCCCCTGGAACTGGAGTTATAGACAGTTGTTAGCCACCATTGGGTGCTGGGAATTAAACCCAGGTTCTCTGTAAGAACAGTCAATGCTCTTAACCACTGCATTATCTCTCCAGCCCCTCTTTTAGTTTTTTAATCTTTCCTTTTTATTATATAAAAGTTGCTTGGTCTGCTAATAATAGCGACAAAAATGGTCCAGGCTACATACCCCCTTGGTGTCAAATGCATAGGAAAGTGCTTGTGAGAGACTTCAAAATGTAAAAATTGTTCAAGCTTCAAGAGGAGAAAATGGGGATCATTTTCGTGTGTGCGTGTGTGTGTGTGTGTGTGTCTGTGTCTGTGTGTGTCTGTGTCTGTGTCTGTGTGTGTGTCTGTGTGTCTGTGTCTGTGTGTGTGTCTGTGTGTCCTGAGTTACACTCACTAACTCACCTCACTCTGTAGCCTGTGCACTGCTTCCACTTCCATCAACCAATGAGAATTTGATATCAGGAAGATGAGTAAAAAATTTTAAAACTTTAAAACATTTTCAAGAAATTATTTTGTTCATTAATTATGCAGTCTGGGTCAAGATGTAGCTCTTTGCAAGGAATGCAGTCTAAATATCTCATTGTCATTCTGAATGGGGCTCAATAACCTCCAAATAACAAGAAAATCTGCCAGTCATATTCATCAGTCTCTGTTTCTGCAAGAGTTGCGGATACATGTATTGAAAACCACCTAGTAACTGAAGGCCTAATAGAAGTGATTATTAACTTCTTACAATGAACTTAGAGGAAATAGATGGAATCCTAATATACTATAAAGCTGATGAACCAGAACAAGCTTGGATGTGGAAGAGGGGAGACTGCTTACTAGAGTGGGATCTCACATATCATTAAACAGCATTCCTGGGTGGTCTTGGATACAGTTTGTTCAATTCAGCAGGACAAGAGCAAAGGCAAAAAAGTGCCTACTGAGGTGCTGACTAAATTTTCCAGCAAGCATGCACTAGG
This sequence comes from Nannospalax galili, assembly GCF_000622305.1. NCBI lineage: Eukaryota > Metazoa > Chordata > Mammalia > Rodentia > Spalacidae > Nannospalax > Nannospalax galili. Next base: position 2,887,357 of record NW_008354705.1, on the reverse strand, counting down.
GTTGCTGAAAAATTGGGAGGATGCTAAGTTAGGCGCCAACCAGGCCAAACAAAATACCAACAGGAACTCATCAAAAGGTCATTGCTAGAAATGTTTCAAGAAGCAACATAGAGTAAAAGTCCTTGGAACATATCTTAAAGAGATCTGTGGGGTCCACAAAATTCAATGGGTAGCTGAGGTACCCTGAACTTGTTTTAAGAAGTCACTTGCAGTATCTCTTAAACTCCCAAAGCCACATGTTCAATTCATCAATAATGGAATCCACTGGATGTCCTACATACCATAATTCACAGAGGCATGAGTAAGTAATGTTCACAAGGAAGACAAATATCTTCTTCCTTCAGTGCCTTTCTAGCATTATGAGATTAGTATTACACCAGGCAGCAGGTGGATATGTTATGTATCATATACAGGCCAATGGGGATATATTTGGAGTACAGAGGTTGTTCATTTAAAACTGGGACCATCTCAAGCTCCAATACCAAAATGAGCAAAATAATAATATACCTGGCTTCATGAAAGAGTCAAGACTTGAGTATATATTATCTGAAAGAATATGATTCCTGCAGAACAGAAATATGTACATTACACTCCATAAAGTGATGCTATATTCTAGAAAAACCATGGAATTTAGCATGCATTAAGTTAAAGTACAAGACAAACACGGTACCCCCTTCTCAACACAATGTAGGCCTTAAAACTGTTGTTTCATACAAGTAACGTGTTAGAAGTCATTAACCATTGTTGTATGTATGTACTCAACCAGTCACATTCCAATGATCTGGAAAGTAATCAACTTTTTCTCTGCAGTTTCTTTTGGCCAATAAGCTTCAGCAAGTGCACATGAGGTTGAGACCATCCATAGAGCCTAAAATTCACCCCAATGGTTTTGCTATAGTATTTTCAAGGTACAGGAATTTGTCCATAACATGAAATGTACCATTTAGTAGAGTTGCTTTGTAATCATGAATATCAGAGTTTCTAGTTCATTCATACTTGTTCTTGGCATCCTCTATCTATAAATAGTGATATGGATGCCTGCATAGACATAACAAAAATATGCCCACTTAGTCAGTGCTCTATAAGAAATTCCGGCTGAAATTCTACTTTATGATTTATGATTTCAAGGCCTTCTGTGCCCTGATAGGAACTTTCTGAAGTGAGAGAAATAGTCATATGGTCCTTATAGAGGGAAGCAAGCTGCATTTGGCCTCTCTGGAGGCAAGCCTTGGTTATCATGCATATCTTTTTTAATGATGTTGCTATACTGCATCATTTTCTGGAAACAAAGAACTTATAGGCATTAGCATTCTGTGTCCTGAACCTTCTTTGGCAATTTGGCACTGTGTAACTGCCATAAGGTATAATAATTACTGATCCTCATAAATCAAATGGAAAAAAAGATTCCCGATGTACAATGACAAATGGAAACAGTTTTATAAAGATTTTATTTTTAACAACTTCAGAATTTTTCCACTTGTCACCTCTCCCTCTTCCCTTGCTTGAAATTTCTCTAGATTTGACAACTATTAACAGAATCCAACAACCCATCATACTGCCTTTAATATTTCCAAGCCACTAAATTTTTGTCATTTTTATAATGAAACTCAAATGATGAAATGTGTTGGCTCTGGGCTGCATTTTTCCTTTTTCTGAAAAGCCAAATATTGAGGACAGTTTGCAAAAAAAATGATACTTATATTTCTTCTCTGAAATTTTCACCTATTATAGGCCAGTACTGTCTTATATCTCCTTGTTCAATATCTGAGGAACCCACTGGGTTTTCTTGGGTTTTGTGAAGGACCATCCTCTCCCAACCAATAAAAGGTTTCAATTGCCCTTTCATTGAAACATGGCTTTCATTGTGCAGAGATGCTTCATAAAGCTGCATTTATAGATGTTTAATGGAAATTAGAGTAAGTTTGGAGCATTTTGTAATTTCTTATTTCAGTAAGGTTGAAATAATGATATTTATCTTTTTACAATAGTCTAAAATTGTATGCCAGGCTTAAGTAATAGTTAGGTTTAGATTTCAACTGATTAATGAATCAGTTGTAATGTTCATTGTGATTAGGAAAATTTCACATTCTAGATTCTAAAATTGCTAATAATGAAATGCATTACTGAATAAACTTCCTGCCACTGCAATCAGCTATGCCTTTAAGAGGTGATAGCCTTTGGGACCTATTTTATGGATATTCTCCGGGAGGAGCAGTATTGAAATCATAGAAAGGAAATATGGTCACAGTCACCAATATCTTATCCAGATGATGACTGAATATTCATTCAACAGCCCTTGACTTCCTCAATAAAATCAAATCAAGCTGCCAACATGAGTGACGACCAAAAGCAGCTAAGGTCCGAGGGAGAGTACCACACCCTTATCCAAGCTGCCTCATCTACCTCGGGGACCTGAGAGGAGAATAAGGGTCAGAGCACTGGCTACTTCTTCTTTTTCCCAATAAATAGTTCCCCTTCCTTCCTTTGCAATTGTTAAAGCTTATTTAATTTACTTAAACCATGAAGGTGCAGGCTAGAGACAACTGAAGCAGGCTCTCTTGTAAATTAAATGAGCCCACAAGCCATTGCCAGCACATTTCAAATTGTTTCTTTAATGAAGTTCTTACTGTAACAAACTTCCATTTTATTAAATTTAAAAAGATATTACTTATCTTAGAGATTATACACTTATTCTGAAATTTTAAAAACTCAAAATATAATAAAGTCATTAAGATATTCAACAGTATAGGAAAGTATTAATACATGTGTAAAAACATCTTTACAGAAATTGTAAAACTCCTTTGCCTATAACTCCATCATTGTTAAAAAAGACTCAGCAAATAGCGTCTCTTTATCTTTCCTACAGTATAGCAGGAAAAGGAAGTTTAATTGGTTGAATTAGCAAATGCTAACTGTCTCAGCAGAAGGCATTCTTCACTCTGCATATTCAGCTTATGCTCTTTTGTCCTTGGGCTTGGGCATGGGAGAAGGGAGGGGGAGAATCAGGGAGCTGAACAGGGGAATCCACTTTGCATTGAACCAGTCTGCTATTAACCCAACTTCTCCCTACACTGTAGTAAGCTGCATGAACATGCCTAAGTTGTTGACATTCTCCAAACTTCAACTTTCTCACCTAAAAAAAGAAAATGATATTCTGCCTGCCTTAAAGAATTTAATATTCAATATAGAGTCCACAATACAGGGTTATTAAAGTCAATGCTAGTTTAATTATTGTAGTTATGATTAATATTTTTCTGTCCAGGCCTCAGTTGGACCATGTGTCACATTAGTTTGATTTAGCATTACTACATTGTTCTAATCATCATGGGCACATTTTGAATCAAAGAATTTTTTACTTTAACACATTCACTATGACAGAGATCACAGGGCATCACTTCCCTAAGTTCAAAGGTAAGCTCCTTTATTCTAGCTCCTAAATAGCTCTGATTAAGAATACTAGAGTGATCAGAATAATTACAAAAAGTACTCCTGGTTTCAGAATCAATCAACCAAAGATAAATATACTCAATCGATCATCAAGCTTTAATTTTTCTTTTTTCATTTTCAATTTAAAATTTTGTTATGCACAATTAACTTAGAATACATAAATACATTTTTAAATATTTTATTTATTATTTTTATTTTTATGTATATGAGTGTATTGCTTGCATGTAGGGGGAGCATAACAAATTACACAAAAATGAATTCAATCTAGATAAATCACTTAAATTCTAAATTAAAAAATACCGAAGACATAGGCAGGTAGATTTTTAGAATTTACACTGGAAAGTCCTTCCTTAACATAGTGCTAAAGTCAGAAATTATATAGGAAATAATACATTTGACTGCCGTCCTAAAGTTTTTCTATGATAGATAATTCTCTTAGTATAAAAGTATGAAAAGGCAAATGATAAATTTGGGGAATATATACCAATATATGGCATACAATTGATCACTACTATTTGGATGCTATTATAACAGCATTTTGAAGATGTCACTGAAAGGAGCAAAGCACTATCCCAATTCAGTACCCATCTCAGCATTCTAACCTACATACACGGTCCTCACAGAAACTTCACAAAAGTGAACTCAATCCAAATAACTACTTATGGATCATCAACACGTATGCAAAAAATTCACATTTCTAACTCATTAACAATTGCTTCTGAACACCAGCTACAGCCTCTGGATCTCACCAGGCTAATTCTGTCTATGCTCACCTTTCAACACTACCTTCTTTCTCACATAAAATATGAAGATCTCTCTCAGAAATGACTACCTAGAACGAGCAAGCTAACCAGGCTTTAACAGTATCCTTGACTTAGTTTATCAGTTCTCCCACTTGGAATTTCAAAACAGAATGACAAGAAATTGTTTGTCTCAGCTTTGAAATTTTAGAGTGGGAGAACTGGTTTTTATGCTTGCAAGGTGATCTTACCCATCACCAACTGAATGCTAATGGATGACAAGTTTTACCTAGATATTAGCAAATATTCCTCCCTGGAGAGCAGTGGATGATAGAAAGGAAAACACGGATATAGAGAAGATGTGTTAATTTTCTGTACTGTCAGAAGAACTAAGCTCAAATTCAAGAATAGACTTTGAGCAAATTATACATAACTCCATTGACACTAAATGTAATAATCAAAATGTACAAGAGTATTATTGATAGTATGGCCATAGCAGTAGAAACCTGTCCACACTGTAATGATTTCGGGATGAATGTGTGAAATCCTGAAGCTTGTCACCTCCTCTGTTATTTTGAAATACTTAATTATCTGGGGTTAATGAAATGCACCAAGAAAACTCTATTTTTGCTATCCTTCATTATCATGTTTCTCACCAAGAAATAACCCCAATCACAGATTTAGTTCAGTGCCTAACACAAAATTATAAGTCACAAATATTTATTTTGATCCTACATCATTCGTAAAGAAATACCAAGTTTCTGCTATATCTTTACACTGCCACAATTTTATTTTTTTTTAATATTTTATTTATTATTTTATGTGTATGAGTGTATTGCCTGCGTGTATGTGAGTGCACCCGTGTGGTGCAATGTTACGGAGGTCAGAAGAGGGCTTCGGATTCCTTTGGAACTGGAGTTAAGGACAGTTTGTAGCTGCCATATGGGTGCTGGGAATCGAACCCAGGTCCTCTGCAAGAGCAGTCAGTACTCTTAACTGCTGAGCCACCTCTCCAGCCCCGACTGCCACAATTTTAAACCAGCCAGTATATCCCAGTTTTATATCAGGAAAGAATCTGGCTGTACATATGCTAAATGCTCATTACATTCTATTCCATAGATGGACTTTATGTTCCCATCTTTCACAAATGACTATCAAAAGGAAAATGTTCTAGAAAAAAATCTTTGACCTCCTAGTGGTTTATCACTTTTGATTTAGTGACTTGTTTCCAAGAAATGGAGCATTTTCCTTGGAACTTAGTGCGTTGGCTTTTAGACCAAGTCCTGAGAAAACTCTTACAACTATTGAAATAACTGTCAGATGGATTAGACTCCCTGGGTATGCCCAGATCAGTCTTGGCAGGGCTACAAACTACCCAGACTAGAAAACTAATACTAGCACATCCCTGAAGGCCACTGGAAACACAGAAGGCGTCTAGGAGAAAATAGATTGATAGGTTTTCTTTAGATAAAATAGTTCTCAAATAATTTCAAACCGAACACCCTAAGATCCCCATAAAACGGTTCTGTCTTCTCATATATTGATATAAAACAAGAATGCGTATTACTTTTGATATATATGTTTTAGCTGCTTGAAACAAAAATTTAGTGTTCACATGGACAGTCTGCCTCACTATGTAACTGCTTTTGTTGTTTAAGGATTTTGCAGAAAGGGACGTTCGAAGTGTATAAGCCTGGCTTAGTCAATTCACCCTGTTCCTGACTTTTCACTAACAAATGTGCTCAAAGCTGCATAAAAACCACTTCCCAATACAATCCTTCTCATGCTACTGATATTTCTAATTAGTTACTTGAAAATAGAAGTGCTTTAATGGCATAGTTAAATATATTTTTTATGCCCAAACCTTGATCTTGGTTACAGTTAAATTTTGGAGTTGATGAACAATGGTAGAACCCAGAGAAGCAATTCTTCTGGGCTATAGCTCACATGACACTGCCTTCTCACAAGTAACCAAATTATGCCAATTCCTTTACTTAATATGTGGCTCTTCATCTGAATCAAATGATAAATAAGGTGTCGCTCGCAGAATCATAAGGGTTAAGTTGTGCTTTAATATATGAACACAGCTCTATTTTTATTCAAAAAGAATATAAAGATGTCTGATCCACTTAGGCTTCTGAACTTGAACATTTCACTGTTTTTTAGTTACTTCAGAAACTTGAAATCTGAACAGTTGAACAGTCAGTGAAGCAAAACATCGTCCTCTTATTCATTGCAGCTATTTTATATTAATGTACCTCACGGAGCAAAACTCTTTTGCTCCCCCAGAGAATCTGGCAGCCAGAAGACGGAGCCTTGCTCATGTCTGTGGGTGTCTCAGAGAAGCAGCCAAGTGCTCAGAGAATAATGGAGAAATCACTGACATGTTTTAGGAAATCAGTCTAGCTGCTCATCAAAAATTTGGTGTGAAGAAAATTAATTTTTGAAAACTTTAAAGACTTTATTTAAACTTAATTTTTGGAGACCAAAAGGGAAATCATATTTCTCAATAACATATAAATGATTTCCTTGGTCCAGTAAAATCATTTTTGCACTTTTATAATTTTCTAGCAAAATATATTACTTATAAATATGTTTCTACTTACAGGTTCTTTAAACAATATAGTAGAAAAGAATGAAAGGTGCCAGGGAATTGACATTTGTCAGGTACTGATGCTTTGTTAGGGATGTCATAATTCATTACATGCTATACCTCTTTTGATCTTGAGCTTGACCTTGAGAACTGTGGAGGCACTACTCACAGTGGCTGGAGACCAGCTTCAGACTCACCTTCTCATTCACATACACTTATAATCAAATTACTTAGAATATTCCCATTTTCTCCTCTGTCATAAGTAAAAATATATCACAATGTTGATATTAGCATTAAAATAGCTAATGATCAAATTCTTATCCCAGTACAGTACACACAGCAAATGTTCATTATATCGAGGAAAATAGTAAGTCAGTACTACTGTTCAGCTTATAGATTCAAAGAGTGAAGCACAGAAATGAAGTAATTTATCCGGATCCCAATGGTAGATTAAAGAGGGATATAGTTTAATGTTTAACTCTTAAGAATAAGTGCTTAGGATGGAGAGATGTCTCAATGGTTAAGAACACTGGCTTTTCTTGCAGAGGATCTGGGTTCAGAACCAGCACCCACATGGTAGCTACCATCCAGTCTGTAACTCCAGTTCCAGGGAATCTGATGTCCTCTTCTAGCCTCTGTGGGTATTACACAACACAGGTGCACTTAAATACGTGCAGAAAAAACTACTCATACACATTATTTTAATCCCAGCATAGACACAGGGAAGTGGGTAAGAAACTTCAACCTTTACCTGAGAGACTATTGGTAACCAATGAATGCTGGGAAGGGGATATTCAGTGTCATTTAGCAGTGAGATTCTTAGTATGTTGACCAGGCTCCAGTGGATGAACCCACAATGAAGGGCATTTGGGGACCCAAACCTGACTCTATAGACTTTAATATGTATAGATAGATGATAGATGATGATAGATGATGATAGATAGATGATAGATAGATAGATAGATGATAGATAGAAAATGATGATAGATAGAAAATGATAGATAGATAGATAGATAGATAGATAGATAGATAGATAGATAGATGATAGATAGATATGCATACATAGTACATAGACACAGATACATAGATGATAGATAGATGGAGAGAGGGAGAAAGGGAGAGAGAGAACAGAAGTTTGGTGGGGGATTAGAAAGGGTGTGCAGATCCTGGAGGGGAATTAAATATGCTCAAAATACATTGCATGTAATTCACAAAATTCAATTAAAATTATTTTAAAAATTAAACATGAGTATTAAATAAATTAAATATTTTAAAAGAATAGGTGCCTAAATTTTCTATAATGAAGACCTAAATTATATTAATACTATTTATGAAGACATATAATGTTGTACAATTAATGGTAGCTTATTTTTGTGAGAGCTGAACCATGAAGTTAGGTACTCTCTCATATCTAAGTTTCACAAAAGTAATCAGATGATTTCAGCAAAGTATGGTCAGCAGATGAATCTAAGTTTTACAAAAATAATCAGATGATTTCAACAAAGTATGGTCAGCAGATGAATCAGGTTGAAATGTCATGCAGTGTAGATTAAAGAAGGACTCACTAAGGAACAGGTTCTGGCTGTGCAGTCTCCTTTAGAATGGGCATGGTTGAGGAAGACTGGCAGCTTTAGTTCACAGGTGATTTGAAGTTAGTGACTTGCCCGTGGTCACACAGTTATTAAGTGAGGAACCTGAGCTTCGAAGCACAATAGAGCATGAATTTTAAACTGTAGGTTTGTAAATAAGGTAAAGTCCACTTTTAATGCACTTTTCAGATCATAGTAAAAAGCATGTTTCTTCATATGCCACAAAAATTCTTTAAAGGAAATCCATGTATTTTTATAAGATATGATCCTCCTGGCATTTTAAAAGTAGGCTATGCTGTCCTGCATTGCTTTGAAAGGTGTCAGATAAATGACTGTGGCATATGAAGCTCTTGTTATTTTTAGTTAAAATGATATGACTCAGATTTCAATGATTATAATTCCCTGCATCCCAGAATACATTACAACACTTCATGCTTCTTGCCCTTACATACGTGAAGGGCACATCCTGGAATATCGTCTCCCTTTCCTTTCCTGACTATCTGGAAAATTAGTTTCTACCTTGTTTTGTTCATTGGTCAATATCTGATTCTTGTACATATATATTTTAAGGTCATCACACAGTAGAATCCTTTATTAAAATTTCCACCTTTCTGCTAAGTCTTGAGGATAGACCTGTGTCTTACTAATTTTTTAAGGGCTACATTTAGCAGAACACCTAGCACATGGGTGGCAATAATGATTTCTAGACCACTAAATTGAACTAACAATAGGAAATTAACATACTATTTTGTACTTGTCCTGTGGCTGTGACAAATCTGCAAAAATGAACATAAGAGATAAAAGGACTATTTGGACTTGCCTTTCCTGGGGTCACAGTGCATCATAACAGGCGAGTCACGGTAGCACGAGCTTGAGGCAACTGGTCACATTGCATACCGTCAAAACGCAGAGTAAGACAAAATCCAGTGCTCAGCTTCCTTTCTTCCATCCAGGACCCAAGCCCATAGAATGGTGTCACAGACAGGTAGACTTGGTCTTCACACATCAATTAACATAATCTAGAAAATCCCTCACAGAACAAGAGCATAAATTTTTTTCCATGGTAATCCTAAATCCAGTAAAGCTGACAATTAAAATCAACCATCATAAATCCACCCCTTGTCAACAAGACATTCAAGCACATCACTTTAAAAAAAGATGCTTTTGAGTTTTTGTGTATTTCTTATAATACAAAAAATTATAAATTTCTTAAAATTTAGACCCCTTCCACCCTCACTACCCACCCCCACTGGATTTTCATGCATTCTGTCTTTCACGTTAAGTCCTATCTAGACAAGAATTTGTACCCAGATGCCCCTCAGTAAAAGTTCATCCACTGGAGTCTAATCAGCCTACCTAAAGTAACTCCCTTAAAGAGGATCAGCTCTCCCTCATTCTGCAGTAATCAGCTACCAATAGTTCCCTGGCAAAGGTCGGGAACTGTTGCCCACTTACCCAGTTCTATGCTGGGTTTTCGTCTGATTGAGTCAGCATGGGTCTTATGCATATTATCACCATTGTTACAAGTTCATGAGAGCAAGTTCCCAGAGGCCTGAAAGCCTCTGTTTCTTTATGTGAATGCATCAACCTTGGCTCTTAAATATTTTCCACCCCCCTCTTCCACAACAGTCCCTGAGTCATGTGTGGGTGAGATTTAATATAGGAGCCCTACGAAGGGACAAATACTCTGAGCTCTCTTGTTCTCTAACACCTAGTCAATTGTGGACTTCTGTGTACAACACACTTTTTTTTTGTATGAGGAAGCTTTGTGGTGAGAGTTGAGGGATTTATCAGTATTCCTTCTATTCCTGTTCCACTATGTTCCATGAGCCTTAGGTATAAATGTTCCACTATAGGTGTGTCACTTAGGGCAGGGCATCTCTCAGACATATATTCTCTGTATGCGACCAGTTGTGGAACCCTGTAACAGCCTCCAGTTACAAAAAGTATTTTCTTTAATGAGTGGTGTATGGAAAACTTGTCTATAAATATAAGGATCCATATTTAACATACAGTAAGAAATTTCATTTGTCTAGAGATATAACAGAGACAGGGTTCCCTCTAGAAACTATTACCTCTCAGGTGATGTCTATTTGGTTATATTTACAGTGCACCTATGAGTTCTCTCCCATTGAGAGGGTTTTAAGGCCAGTTAGACAGCTGTTAATTACCCCTAGATAAAAGTGCCACTACTGCACCAATAGAGATAATTTTCTGTGCCTGTCTTTGTGGTTATTAGACTTTAGAGCTTGGTTGAACCATCACTTGATGTTAGCAGTTTGCATAGTATCCTCTAGAACTATGAGAGCTAGTCTTCAAGGAGAAGGCTTCCAGGTCAGCTCCAGCTCCATTGCTCCAAGTCCTGTGTCCAAAGTATGTTTTTTCTATAGCAATAGGGTCTTACCTTCAAGTTTTGGGAGATAATCAAGGACAGTTGCAATAACCTGTGTTGTTTTGGATTATCTGCCAACAGCTCAAAGAGAGGTGTCTCCTGTCTAGAACTGTGTTCCTTGTTACATAGCCTTCAGGCATTCACATGCACTTGTAGGGTGGGTGCTGTCTGTGTTTTTTTCTAGCAGTTTTATATTGAGATTTTTGATCCATTTGACTTTAGTGCAGGGTGAAAGATAAGGGTTCAGTTTCATTCATTTTTTTAAATATATTATTTACTATTTTTATTTTATGTGTATGAGTATATTGCCCACATGTAGATAAATGCACCCATGTCATGCAATGCCTCCAGAGGACAGAAGGGGCCGTCAGATCCCCTGGAACCAGAGTTATGGACAGTTGTTAGTTGTCATGTGGGTGCTGGGATTTGAGCCCAGGTCTTCTGCAAGAACAGCCAGTGTTCTTAACCACTGAGCCATCTCTCCTGCCCCAGTTTCATTCTTTTACAGGTGGAGATCTAGTTTTTTTATGTACCATTTATTAACTTGCTCCATTGTGTGTCCTTGGCATCGTTGTCAAATATCAGGTGGCTGAAATTGCATGATGTTTGGGTCTTATATTCTGTTCCATTGATCTATGGGTCTATTTTTATGCCAGTACCCATGCTGTTCTTATGAGTATAGCTTTGTAATATAGTTTGAGAACTGCAATGATGATCACTCCTGGATTATTCTGTTTATCCAAGATTGCTTTAGCTATTCAGGGTCTTTTGTGAGTCCATGGGAATTTTAGGATAGGTTTTTTTCTATCTCTATGAAGAATGTCATACAAATTTTGATTGGCATTGCATTAAATCTATAGATTGCTTTTGGTAGGATGGTCATTTTCACAATACTAATTCTACCAATCCATGAGCATGGTAGGTTCTTCCATCCCTGTGTCTTCCTATATCTCTTTCTTTAAATATTTAAAATTTTTTCATAGTAGAGATCTTTTATATCTTTAGTTAGGTTTATTTTTTAGATATTTTATTATTTGAGGCTATTGTGAATGGGAGGGTTTCCAAGAAAGCTTTTTCTGATTGCTTATTATTGGTGTGTCGAAAGGCTACTAATTTTTGTAAGTTGATTTTGTAACCTGCCACTTTGCTGAAAGTTTCTGTTCCACAGCCTGAATACTCTCCTGTCTTCATATTTCCTCCACCACACAAATTAGTCCCTTATTCCTATACTTAGCCTCCTCCAAGTTCTCATCGCATAGGCAGAATGAAGCTAGATTCTTTGCCAGAAAATCACAGGAATGGCTACTAGCCGGTTCCTGATAGAGACCTTGTTCTCCTCTGACATCTTATGACTGGGCCTCCACAATTCCTGTTTTTCTAAGTATTCTGTTCTTCCAAGTTTCTACCAGAACGACCCATTCAGCCCTTCTTACAACCTATTAGGGTTTTTCTAGTCCAAGGTTCCAAACTCTTCCACATTTTTTCCTTAAACCATTCAGCTAGGTCTATCACTGCAGCTTTAACAATTTTCTATATTAGCTACTTCTCTTGCTGCTGTGACAAAAGTACTTGACAAAAACAATGTGAGAAAGGAAAGGTTTATTTCAGCCTATCATTCAAGGATATAGTCCATCACAGCAGAAAAGTCCTGGCAACAGAAGTGTGAGGCGGCAAGTCACATGACACCTGCAGTCACGAAGAAGAGAGCTGAATGCTGCTGCTCAGCTCAGTTTCCTTTTTCAGTCCCGGACCCCAGCCTGTGAAATGTCGCCAGCCACATCTGGAATGAGTCTTCCCACCTCAATTAACCTAATCTAGAAAATCCCTCACCAATTTGCCCAGAGATTTATTTCTATGTTGGTTCTAAATCCTATCAATTTGACAATCAGGATAAATTATCATAGTGTTACTTCAAAAAATATTTCATGGTGGAATTATGGGCTATTAGCATTATGAAATGTAAATTGTTAAGTATTCATGACCCAAATGTAGAAAGACAAATGTTGGATGCTTTCTTTCATTTATAGATCTTAGCTTCAACCCTTTAGATATGTGTGTTTAATTTAGAATGCCTGTAGAATCCAAGTTGGGAAGGACAGGGTTTATTTCAGCTTACAACTATCAGGTCACAATCCATCACTGAGGGAAGTCAGGGCAGGAACTCAAGGCATGAACCTGAAGGCAAAAACTGAAACAGAGGCCGTGTAGAAATATTGCCTGCCTGCTTGATTCCCTGGATTGCTCAGTTACCCTTCTTATATAGCCCAGGCCCACGTGCCCAGGGATGGTATTGTCCACGTGGGCTAGGAAACTCCTACATCAAAAAAGAAAATTCTTCACAGATAGACATGCTACCAGGCCACTCTGATGGATGCAGTCCTTAACTGAGGTCTCTTCTTCCCAGGTGATTTAACCAGCATACCAGGAAACTAGAAAGAGACCAGGAGGGGTGAGATAGAGATCTTAAGGAAGGGGTTATCATAGGTCACAGGTGGTAGAAAGGAAAACAGGGGAATAATGGGGGCAAATTTAATTGGGGAGGGAGATAAGAGGGTAGTATACAGGAGAGGACAAACGTAAAGGAAGGTATAAGCAACACAAAGATGCTTGAAAAGCCCTTATAGAAGCCTGCTATTTTATGAACTTCATGTGTTTGTGCATGTGTGTGTGTGTGTCTTTGTGTGTGTATGTATGTGTCTATGTCTGTGTGTATGTCTGTGTCTGTGTGTGTATGAATATATGTATAGGAATATATGTCATATATATTCATATTGAAACATTTTAATGGAGTTACCCTACATGAAAAATAATGTATCTCATAGAAACCATAGTTTGTGATAAAACAGCCCAGTGCCTATCGGATATGGATGCTTCCCTTTGTCTCAGGGAGCCCCAGAGACCCCAAGAACAATACTGGCTATTGTCATTGCCCTGGGTTTCCCACCAGAGCTTGACGGTAGAACCCTATTGTTGATGATATCACATTGCGTGCTGATGGTCACAGGACATGTCAAAATAAAGCTGGCATTGACTTGGATGCTTCTTCCCTGCTGGCTAACTTTCATAGTACCAGAAAGTGCTGTGTAAGTTTTCTAGGGTAGAACAATCATTAACAGCTATGAATCTTGTAAGCTACAATAATGACTGGCAAAACAAGATATGACCATTGGTGCAATAGTGGCATGAATGTTATGGGGTAACCAACCTCTTTCTGATTGGATTTAAGGCCCACTTCACAGGAGGAAACTCCTGCTTGGCACTGTAAATTTGGGCACGAAACTGTGGCTGGTGAGCTCGTGGGCCCTAAGGGAGAATCTATTACTATTATTCTCTTAATGGGTATGGTACCAAACTGACTTCTAAACACTTATCTTTATACCTATAAATTTGTACAGCTCTCAGTTCTCATCAAAGACAGTCATTAACACAAAGACTCACAACTGGTCAAAGTTGTTTCTATGGAGTGCTCAGCTATAAATGGGATGTCAGTATCATAACCCCTGCCTTCAGTGATCAAGGAACATCACAGGCGATGGGGAAGAAAGATTGTAGGAGATGGAGGTTGGTGAGGACTACTGCTAAACAGTCTTCTGGACTTGTCAGGACCTTTGGACTTGTGAAATCACAAAAGCTATGGATGCCTACACAACACCTGCACAAGATCAAACCAGTCAACATTTCAGAATGGACAGGAGAGGAGCTTAGGAACTCTCACACCTAGCTGAGGAGTTATTAGCAGTTGATAGCTGCCAAGGGAGGATGAGTCCATTTTTTTCAGGGGTGTGGTCGTTGGTAGGCTGACCATATTCTAGTGGATGGTTCAACAACCATATGTACATGGGATGCACTTAATGTACTCAGTGGGTTGTTTTTAAGAAAAAACAACAACAAAAGAGGCCATGAAGTTAGGAAGGGGATTTAAAGGGATGGATGCAAAGGAGATGTAAAGGAGAAATTGTATGGAAAGAGTAGAGGGGAATACAATCAAAATACATTGTATATATGTATGATATCCTCAAATAAAGAAAATATTATATTTAAAAATACATGATAGTCAGACATGATGGACCACACCTTTTATCCCAGCACCCAGGAAGTAGAGGCAGGGGCAGGCAGATCTGTGTTAGACTGAGGTCAATCTGATCTACATAACAAGTCCCAGGCAAGTTGGGACTACAGGGAGACCCTGTCTCAAATCAAAACAAAGCAATAAAAGGGACAAGATTTCTTGACTGAAATATAAGCTATTAAAATTATAAGATACGAATTATTATGCAAGCATATACTTGAAGGCTATTTAGCAAGAACCACAATAGCAGACAGGAAAAACTTTTCAAGTTGTTGGTCAGAGAAGTTCAAGAGATTCCCAAAGTAACACAGGTTATGGCCACCATCACTGATTACCTCCTAGAGCTTGAAGGTAAGACCCCATTGCTGAAGACAGGACATACTTTGGACACAAGACTTGGAGCAGTGGAACTGGAATTAACTTCGAAGCCTCCTCCCTGAAGACTAGCTCTCATAGTTCTAGAGGATACTATGGAACCTGATAAGGGAAAAAAATCCATCAATGGTCCAAACCCAGTTTCAAAGCCTAATAACCACAATGACCAGCACAACCGACTACAGTGGTACAGTAGTGGCACATTCATCTAGGAGGTAACCAACAGCTATCTAATTGGACTTAAAGCCCTCTCAATGGGAGGGAACTCATGAATGGTACTCTAAACATAGGCAAATATACCTGGCCAGAGAGGATATAAATCCTAGAGAAAACCCCATCTCTGTCATATCTCTAGAAATACGAAATTTTTTGTTGTATGACAAATATGGATCCTTATATTTCCAGACAACTATACCATACACCACTCAGCAAAGAAGCTTCTTTTTGCGATAGACGGAGGGTATTACAAAGTTCCACTGGTTATGCATAGAGAATATGTGTCTGAGAGATGTGCTGCCCTAAGTGACACATCTACAATGGAACCTTTACACCTAAGGTTTATGGAACATAGTGGAATATGGGTAGAGAGTATACTAATGCATCCTTCAACTCTCATCAGAAAAGCTTCCTCATGCAACACAGTGTGATGCACATAGGTCACAAGTGGCCAAGTTTTAGAGACTCAGAGACTGCTGAGTATGTGTCTCTGGACAGAACTCCTATATTAAACCTCACCCGCTCATGGCTCAGGGACCACTGTGGAAGAGGGGACAGAACAATTGTAAGAACCAGGGTTGGTGCATGAACATAAGGAAACAGAGGCTTTCAGGCCTCTGGGAACTTGCTCACATGAACTTGTAACAGTAGTGACAGCATGCACAAGACTCATGCTGACCCAATCAGACAAAAACCCAGCCAAGAACTTGGGAAATCAGCAGCAGGCCCTGCCTGACCTTTGTTGAAGAGCTATTCACAACTGATTACTAGGGAGTCGGGGAAAGTTGGTCTTTAAGGGAGTGACTAGAATGAACTTTCACTGAGAGACAACTGGGTACAATGTTTGAGCAGATAGATCTTAACACATATGACAGAACTCATGAAATCTGGTGAGAGGGCCTATGGGGAAGAGGGTGGTGGAGGAGGTCTAAATATGATTAATATTTATATCATGAATATTCATAGTCATAATTATGCATGAATATATTTTATAAAATATGATTATAGAGATGGTATGAAAATGAACTAATTACAAGATATTGTGATGGAATGTATGAGGTAAGATGTAACCAACATATCAATTTATCCTTTTACATACTTTTAATTATTGCAATAATATCAGTATTTTAGGAAGATCCACAGATGACATTTACACAGTTGCAGGTTTTTCTTTTGTTACACTAGATTCTAGCCATTTATAAATTAAAATACAAAAAGGACTTTAAATTTTTTATTATTTCCCTTTACTGTTTTGAAAACAAGGCATCATGTTGAACCTATGATTGTTCAGTTTCTTTAAACATCATGTAATTCTAAAGCAAGTAGTCTGAAGATAGAATTCTTCAGATCTAGGTTTTCTCAAAACAGAACATTTCATAGATCCCAGCTAATAAATATTCTACCAAAGAAGCAGTAGTTAGGTATTGTAGTACTCTAACAGTCTTTCCTTTCTTAATATTTTTTTTGTTTATAAATGAGATTTGAAAGCTTTCTTGTCAAAAAATCATTGGCTATGTATGCAAATTAGTATAGATTTTGAGCTGAATTGCAACTTTAATATGTGTTCCCCAATCAGTGAACAAAAGTTGGCCAAATCATTCAGGAAACTCACATGGAATACGCCCCGGCCCATCTGACATTTCAGTTCTAGCACCGCCTAGGATATATACCTGCATACAATGGCAGAGTATTTAGAGCTAGTCGAGTTTCTGTCAAGACTTTGATTTACAGTGGCTCCCAATTCCTTAAAACATACACAACCTTTATTCTCCTTTGAGATCATCATTGTTATATTGGTCACCAGCTTAAGAAGATCCTGAGTACTAAGAAAGTTTGTTCTCTTCCTCTGAATTGCATTTTGCTGACCTCCCAGAGGTTCCTCTATTCCACACAGCTGGCTCTGCCTTGTGTGTCCCCAGAAAGTGTGAAATGGAAAAATATAATGGCTATCCAGGAACAGGAACCTCACTGTGAAAATTCTGATTCTCTTCACAGTATCCATCAAGACAAATTGGTTTTCTGGCATCTTGAAAGTAGACATCAGTACGCTTGCTAGTGTGCTTGGGTAAATTTCCATCTATTCTCTCCTCTTCTGGTTTTTCTTTGATTGGCAAGTTTTGTCAGTTTAGTTCCGAGTCAGCCAATTTTCTAATGCAAGAACAATTTCTTAGTTACCACTAGTCTATAAATTATTTAGTGAAGATGTTATCTGGGTATGTTGGCATACAACTGCAATTCCAGCACTCAGAAGGCTGAGACACAGAACTGAAATTAGAGACCAACCTTGCCTACATATTGAGATCTTGTCCCAAAACAAAATTAAGTGGTACCTGGATGCATGCATCAAAATTTTATTTGCAAATCAGAGAAGTATATTGAATATAGTTATGGTAATAACTCAATCTTTTTTTAATTTATTGAGCTTTTGTGATTTTCATACAAAGTGATGTGATATTTGGATCTCATCCCCTATGTCCACACCTCCCACTGCCCCTCACCCAATTTAATGTACTCAAACATATATACACCTGTAGAGTCTGATTTGTGGGACGAAATGTGCTTCAGTGTAGGTCCATCCACTAGGTCCAACAAGAGTCCCATCCCTGTAAGACACTGGAACAGGAAATGCAGACTCTTAGTCATTTTTAACTAAACTAAAACACATTGTTCTTTAGAACTTAGTCAAAATGATGTACTGATGTACTGTAAGCCTTGAAAATATAGACTGTTTAATTACATAAGTATCATTCTAACTTTAAAATTTCAATTTGATAAAATTCACTGCTTGACAAATCATGAAATACCTCTTTCATTTTTACCTGTGTTCATGCTTATCAGACCTATTTTGTCCAAGTATAGTGGCGTATCCCTATAATCCAAGCACTCAGGTAGACAGGAGAATCAAAGGTTCAAGGTCATTCTTGGATATATAGAAATCTCAAGGCAAGCATGAACTACATGAGACCCTGTCTCAAAAAATGAAAGTATAGCCACTAGCTATACAGAACACCAGGAATTATCTCGAAAAGCAAAATTGTGTAGAAAAAAAATGTGTGCACCATTTCTTAAGTTTAAGTAAAAAAAGATTAATATGCCTTATGAAGCTTTTGTTTTATGATGCTGTAATTTGGAACTATAATGTACCTCAAAAACACAGGTATTGAAGGCTTAGTCTTCGATTTGTGTCTCCTAGAAGGTAACAGGACCATTAAGACTTGGGGTCAAGTGAGCAGTCTTAGCTCATTGAAGCTGTGCCCTCAAAGGAGATGGTGGGACTCTGGTCTATGTATGTTTCATGACTTCAATGAAGGGAGCAATTTCCCCAGCATGACATGTTGTCTTCCCACAGACCAAAAGCACAAAAGGGCCTCCTGGCCATGGAATGAAGCCTCCAAACCTGAACAGAAAGAAACCTCAACTTACATAGTTGTTGCAGAAATGGAAATATGTGGACCAATATGTATCTATTAACATAAAAAGTCCACTCATTTCTCTCTGTCTAAACATGTATGCTTTCTGAGAACATAACTATTATATTATTATGAATATTTTGAGCATGACTGTGATTCACACATTTGCTTCTGTAGGAAGGAATTAAAGAGCAACTCACTGTCTTTGACATTCATAATCTAGTGAAAGCATTGCTACCAAACGAATAAGCAGAGATTAGAGGATAAATGTCAATGCTATTATGGGAAAAAGACTGTGAGTATATCGTGTCCATCATCTCAGAGAACACTTCTTTCCTAGAGGCAGTCTGCCATTCACCATGTGAAAAACAGACTGTCATCTTGGAAAATGCTGGTTGATCAAAGCATAGGCAATCTGTTAATGTAAAAAGTCTTGCTGTGCTTATCCCTGCTCTGCCCTGTCTAGTGTCTTCTGAAGAAAAAAAGATTCAAATAAATAAAGCTCATAAAAATGTTGAGAGAGACAGAGAGAGAGACAGAGACAGAGAGACAGAGACAGAGACAGAGACAGAGACAGAGACAGAGAGAGAGCGCTTACCGGTAGAGCATTGGTCTAGCATATACAAGGCCCTGGATTAAATCACTAGCAGGAATACGTGCAGGCTGAGAATAGTAGTTCGCACCTGTCATCTCAGTACTCAAAAGACTGAGGCAGGTGGACTGCTGCAAATGCCAAGTCGGTCTGGGTTACACTGCAAGACCCTGTCTCAAAACAAACCAGCAGAAAAGGGAAAGGAAAATATTTGATTCACCAATGGAATTATTCCTCCCATTCTGATTTCCTGAATTTGCTGAATATTGGAAGTCACTCTTCAAAGTTTTTGTCTTCTTAGACACCTACATATCTGGATACGACTTTTCTCCTTTTTCTTTAGTTTACAACAGTTGACTATTCTGTATTAGCAGCTACCTGTTTGGATACCAACCTGTTTGCCTTTGGCTCAGCTTTTTCATTCTGTGTGCTTGCTTTTACCAAATTCAGGGATTTTTTAAAACTATATTTTCCTAGATACTTTTTGTAGCCCTATCCTCTCTCATCCCTCCTTCTAGAACTCTGATGGCATGAGCACACTAAATTCAGTGTGTTTAGTACCAGAGGTCCAAGACTGTTAACCTTTTCGGTGGGCTACTCTCCTGCTACTTCTCAGATTGAGTAGCTATTGTTCCATCTTTCAACCTCTGCTTTGTTCGTCTGTGCCCTCTCCTCTGCTGTTGAACCCATCCTCTGAGCTTTCTGCTTTGGAGTTTACATTTAGAGGAGCTAAAATTTCTCTATGCTTCTTCTGAGGTATTCAGTTTCTTTGTTGAGACTTTATTTTCTTATTTTTTCCAAGTGCTCTTTGAACAACTTGTTGCAGTACCTTTATCATGGCTTCTTTTAAAACTTTACAGATAATTCTAACATCTTCATTCCAGCACTGAAATTCATTGACTGCTTTTTTCTACTCACGTTGAGATCCTTTTTGGTCTTTGTCTGATGATTACTTTTGATTGAAGCCTGGGAGTTTTCATTGTGTGTTATGAGGATCTGGATCTTTCTTAAATTTCTGTTCTAGCTAATTTCTTGGATTCCACATAAGTAAGGAAATGGGGTATACGCTCTGATCCATGACATCTGAACGGAAGTTTTGCCACTCAGCTTCTGTTGAAACTCTTTATCATTATAGCTGGGCGACGGGAGGCAGTCTAGCTGCCTATTTAATTTCTAATAGCATTATGCTGAGGCTGCCTTCACTACGGCTGGTCCATGGTGAACACTGTGTCTGTCCACAGGACTTCTCTTGTATCGCTCCAACAGTGCTTCCCTGATATCACAATCATGAAGGAATCCATCACAGCTGAAGGAGATGAAAATCCCAGCTGCCTTTTTGGTCTCCTCTTACATCACTCTGTCAGGGAATGTTGAGACCTCATCACTTCAGACATGTTTGAGCATACGCCCCCACCCCTTTGTTGGCATGATTATAGAAGAGCTCAAGTTTGTTGTTATTGTCCTGACATTTTTTAGATTTATTTTTACTTATATGTGTGTGTGGCGGTTTAAATGAAAATGTCCCTCATAGGCTCCGAGTATTTGGACATTTTGTTCCCAGATGGTGGTGGTGTTTTAGGAGGTTTTAGTAGGTGTGGCTATCCTAGAGGAAGCATGTCACTGGGGGTGGGGTTAGAGTTTGTAAGCCTTGCCAGATCTCCAGTTGCTCTCTTGTTTCTTTTGCTTGCTGGAAGATGTAGAGCTTAGCTTCTGCTGCTCCTCCTCCAGCCTCCTCTGCCACCATGTCTCCCCTCCAAGACAGACTGTAATTCCCCTGGAACTGTAGCTCAAATAAACTCTTCCTTCTATAAATTGCTTTGGTCAGTGTTTCTATCACAGCAACAGAAATGTGACTAATACACTGTGTGCCTCTTTATGTGAATGCCATGTGTGTACTGTTGCCTATGGAGGCCAGAAGAGAGTTTGGATCCCCTGAAGAAAGAGTTATAGGCAATTGTGAGCCACCCAACATGCGTGCTGGGAACTGAATTTGAGTCTTCTGGAAGAGCAGCAAGTGCTGTTAACAGACGAGCCATCTCTTCCGTCCCTCCATTTAATTTTTATCAAGCTTGAATACAATGGCATTTTCTAAAAGCAGACTTTCGCTAGAGCTTTAGTCTTTTATCTGCAGCTTTGAAATTTATGGGCTCCTGGCTTTTCCAGATCCACGCCTATAATCTACAAGGAAAAAACAAAAGCCAGAGAGCTCATCACTATTTTGTTCTTTAGGTCTTAATATCATAAGTCAGGCAGACTTCTCTCCACCTTTTATAGTTTTTTTCAGAACCTACATATATATTAGACTTTTAAGTTGAATTTGAACTTACTGAGAGCAATAAAGTATGCCTATACCATTTTCCCAGAAGCACAAATCTAATTTCTGAAACTCTTTCTCAAACAATAAAAGTTCAAAAACCTTGAAAAATGAGTGTGATCCTTTCAAGTGACAAATGAAGATAATTTAATGCAACATTTAATTTTTTTCAAAAACTGAAGTAAAACTGGAGGTGTAGTTAAAAATGACTGCTGAGGGAAGAAGAGCTGATCTTCTTAAAGGGAGGGACTCCACATAGGTTGACTAGATCTCAGTGAATGAACTTGTACTGAGGGAAGTTTGGGGACACTAACTTGACTTGATAGACCTTAACATCAGTAATAGAATGTATAAAATCCAGTGGCATAGGGGCCATGGGAGATGCCAATGGGGAAGGGCTTTAAAGATGATTAAGATGTTCTGTATGAAATACACATAAATTCAATAAAAATAATATATATGTATATATATTATAATAGAGAAACACAGACTATATTCAACTTTCTACCTGTGAAAAGACTGTATTCACACATTAGTTCATGCATAACACCACAAATAATAAGCTAGATAAACCTTCATGAAGAAAGG
The DNA here is from genome assembly GCF_000622305.1 of Nannospalax galili. NCBI lineage: Eukaryota > Metazoa > Chordata > Mammalia > Rodentia > Spalacidae > Nannospalax > Nannospalax galili. The sequence goes on along the minus strand of NW_008354705.1, from coordinate 2,865,032 downwards.
CAAGGACAAACAAAAAGAGGAGGGGTAGCAAAGCCTAATTACATAATTGTAAGGTTATAACTGAAAGGTTATGATAGTGAATATTACACCATTCTGTTAAATAGGGAAAAACAAAGTTTTCAATACTCTGGAAATTTTTAAGCTATGTTATAATTACTCCTCTCTAGTTGTAAGTTCTGTGATTGTGTTTAATGGCTGCAAATACACTGAAACAAAAATTCATTAAGAAGTTGCCTTGGTGGCACTGGAAAGAGGCTCATCAGTTAAGAGCATCAGCTGCTCTTGCAGAGAACCCAGGTTCAATTCCCATTACCCACATGGTAGCTAGCAACTATCTGTAACTACTGTTCCAGGGGAATCCAACACCCTCTTCTGACCTCTATGGGCATTGCATGACACAGGTGCACTTACATGCATGCAGGTAATACACTCATACACATAAAATAAGAATATTGAACAAAATATTTTGAAAGTTGTGTTGATTAAAATGAGCTTTCCAGTTCACTGGTTTTTATATAATTGTAATTTTCCAGTAACATGAGACAGTTATAGATTGATTTCTATCATTTTAAACATTATTATTCAAAATTTAAAATGGTTCCTTCTTATTTGAAATTTCCAAATAATTTTAAATGTGTTTAAATCAATTATGATTGGTTTGGTTAGCAGTTTTCACTGAATTTGTCAATATTCCATATGAATTGCCTTAAACCAATCTGGGGAATGCTTTTTCTAGATATAATCAAACTATATTTATGAAAATCACAAAAATTCAATAAAAAGTAAAATTTTTAAAAGAAAGATAACTTCGATGCAAATTCCTGGGGAAAATGATGGTGGACTGGACTGTTCTCAGAGAAGTGGGTGTGTTGTTACCTGCCACATGCTGTCCTTGAGTGGGTCACCTGTGAATAAACACAAACTAAGTAACATCTAAGAGCCAGCACAAATCCTTCCTTTAATCAATATATTGCTTATGTTTATCTTAGGTTTGCAAGTCATAGAACTTGCACTAGGAAATCCTAAAATGCTTCTGCATTATATCTATAAAAGAAAGGAATTATGAAGTGTCAATCAAAAGAGAACGTCCATGTATATAGCGTTACATGGTCATAAAATATAAATGAAATCCATGAAGAAAACCAATAACCAGAATTATTTGCTTAGGACTTAACCATTTCTTCCTTATATAAATTGTTAAAACTCAAAAATATTGTCAATATTTAGAGAAGTTATAATTGAATGAAGTTTAAACAGAAAATAGACAGGAAAATAATTTTAAATGTTTCTGAGGAAGTGAAGACACATAAAGATAAATAGAACTTATCAAAAATGCTCTAAATTTATGTTAAAAGCGTAAGTAAGAAAAAACATAGGTGATTGTGATGATGACTTTTACAATATGGACATATTCTGGACAAATGATTTTTATCTAACCTTGCAATCAAAAGTTAATCATATGTTTGTTTATTTATTTAATATTTTATTTAGTATTTTTATTTTATGTGCATGAGTGTTTTGCCTGCATGTATGTCAGTGCACCATATGCAAGCAGATCCCGCATAGTCCAGAAGAAGGTTTCAAATCCTCTGGAACTGGAGTTACAGACAGTGGTTAGCCGCCACATGGGTGCTAGGAATCAAATCCAGGTCTTATAGAAGAATAGAACGTGTTCTTAACCACTGAGCAATCTCTCCAGCCCCTTAGTTTGTTTATAATTTAGACAAGCTCACTGAGCTGTGAGCTCCTTTAGTGACCTGGGCATGTGATCTTAATCCCTCATGACACTTCCTTGCCCTAGACCCAAACTATAAGAGTGTGTGTGTATGTGTGTGTGTGTGTGTGTGTGTGTGTGTGTGTGTGTGTGTTGCACATCAAAGTCTCGCAAACAGCTTCGTTCTCGTTCATAGAAATTGTTAATATCTGTTTATGATTGCGAGTGTGTTGGAAAAAAATATGTAGGAAAGGGTAAAATCCTTCTCTGAGAAGATAGAAGTCCAACATTTACTTCCCTATTTTATGCTAGATATACTATTTCAATAAAAGAATGGGTGAGCCCTTGTTTAGGAACGCAGTTCTGAGAGATATCTGAAGGAATAGGTTCTAAGCAGTTCAGAGCTTCTCTTGGCTTTAAAATAGATGTTTTTATTTCATCATCGCCACAATGTGGCATTGTATAGAAAATGCCATGGTGTCTGTAGATAAATATAGATATTTCTCAGTCTGCTCTTATGAGCATACAATGTGGTTTTTACCACATCGATATCTATCACATGAACACACTCTTATTTCTAAACATAAAGTGCTCAACAACTTAAATATAAGTAACTGGTGCATGTGGTGATACGGTCCGACTATAATCTGTCCCTGACAGACTCATGTTTTGAATGCTAGATCCCCAGCTAGTGGCACTAATAGATATGGAGCCTTGAAGGGGATGAGGCCCAGGTAGCAGAAGTGTGCTACTCGAGATGGGCCTCTGAAGGTGTACCCATTTGTTTTGCTGTCGTTCTCTCTGCTTTCTGGTTCTTGCCATGTTACAAGCCTCCACTGCAACCTTCCACCTCTGCTGCCTGAGCTCTCTGCTTGCTTTCTCCAACATGATCAAAATCTTTTGAAACCACAAGCTAACTTTGTTAAGTTGCTTCAGTTAGGTATGTCGTTAGAGAAATGAGAACTGTAACAATTACATAAGCCTCTATGTTTTCTCATCTAAAAAAACTGGTAACTGTCAGCACAAGAAAAACCTATGCTATTCAACTACATCAGTTAGTGACACTGTCTGGCATAGCTCCAAAGAAACAACAGAAAAAAACGTCTTAGACAAGAAATGTCTAAAACTTGAGTCTCAATGCCTGCAGCTCTTGTGAAAACCTACGTTGCTGAGCAGTTTGATTTCTTCACGCAATATGAGACCAAAGTGACCATTATATAGACAGTGTTCATATTAGTTACTTTTCTCATTGCTGTGGCAAATACCTAATAAAAGTAATTTAAGGATGAAAGGGTTTATTTCAACTTACAGATGGAGGACACAGTCCATCATCTTGGAAAAGCCATGGCCCCAGGGGTTTAAGTCACATTGCAACCATGGTCAGGAAGCAGAGATGGATGAAATGCTGGTCCTCAGATCACTTTCTTGTTTTATGTACTCTAGGATACCAGCCTATGGGTCAGTGCCACCCACATTTAAGGTTGGTCTTCCCTCAATTAACTTAATCTAGAAAAATCTCTCATAGACATAACTACACCCAGAGGTCTGTCTCTTGGTGAGTTTATTAATAGATCCTGTCAAGTTGACAATCAGTATTAACCATCACAATACCCAGTAAGAAATAGAAAATAGAGAAAGAAGCATTAGGAAAAGTCATTTCCTTTTGAATTCTGGCTTCCATATCTCCAATTACAAAAATTTTTAGAATGATGGTTTACTGGTTTCCTTATTGGAGCAGGACCAGCTGCATTTGCTATAGAATCCAGAGCAAAGTAAAAATGAGGGGTCACTTTTTTCCTAATCATCAAAAATTTCAAGATGTTCCAAGAGCATTGACCCAAGCACAGAGTCCTTCTATGCCCTGGCCCAGGAACAACTGTGAAGCTCAGAGATCGACAAAACCAGCCCTGCAGAACCTGACAATAACCACTAGGATCACTATTCATGTAATTGTGCCTTTAACCACTTATCCTAGTACAGGACTCTACATGTGGGAAGTATCAGAGCTTTGTCTGTTAATGCACAGAATATATTTGCTCCAGTGCTATTGCCATAACAGAAAATCGGAAAATTTTGAAATTGTGGACTTTGCAAGGATATCAATAAAATATGCTTTCTTAGTGGTGTTACAAAAGTGCTGTTAAATGAGGCAAATAAAACATTAAACAAGGTATCATCTGCTCCTCACTCTTTTCCCCAACATCGCTATTTCCCTCTTTATACATTCTCAAAACAGAAGCAAGATTCAGTAAAATATCAATAGCGATTAATCTGGAATGTAGAAGTATGCACGATTATTACTGCACTGTGGTTTTCTGTCTACCCTACATTTTCTGCAATGGATATTTCTTTTGCTATCAGGAAAAAAAAAAGCAAAATAAAGACTTCACTTAAAACTGACAGTTTTTAAATAAACAGTTGGAAGCAATAACCTGAACAGTAATACAAACAGACCTACTGAAAACATCTCACACTCTTTCTGACATAACCCTCTGGAGAAGCAAAAATTAGTGCACAAAGCAGTTTCAGCTCAGCTTACACTTTCCTGGGTCTTATTTGTCTAGTAGTTTTCTCCATTTGCTGTGTCATTAAACAGATTTGGTTACTCCCATTTTGTTTAATGTATAGGTGAGCAAATTTGGGACATGAAGCTTTTCTAAATGGTTTTATATAGGTGCCTGCCAACGACTTAGTCCTAGATCAAAGGTTATCCAAATATCAATGCAATAATGATCGATAGTAATTATCAGATATAAATTAAGAATTTTGAAGCATCTTGGGCTTGGGTCCCCAATAGCAAAGCTGAAGTAAGAAGTTAAGTACAGATAAGCTATTTGCGAGGTGACCTCAGAGATCACCGCTGGGCAAAAAGCAAGAATTCAGAGGTAGGAAGAGGCGCAAGCAGTCACAGGACCACTATTGGACTGCTTATTAGTGACAGCAACTCTTTAACTCAGTCTCTGTGGAGTTGGGGGATGGGCATCTCAGGCACTGTATGAGAAGCCTCTTGGAATTTTCCCACCACAAAGAAGGAGCTAAGGCAAACAACTCCCCTAGTGATTGACAGATGCTCTTTTTAGAACTACTTCCCTACATCTCTTGCCTAGCTGTATATGATCTATGAAAGCTCATAAGGCTTTAAAGAGAAAAACAACCAAAGTTTGAAATAAGATGCTGTCAAGGGATTTAGGAACTACATACAACAGCTGCAGATGAAATCACAGGAAGGCTGAAGAAATCTGACACAGGGACCCCCCAAAATGCCCATAGGTGGGAAATAAAAGGAGAGATGGTAGCTTCGCAAGACTATTTTGCAATGTGACCTTGGGATAGATAAAAGACAGCTGAACAAAAGTGTCTGATCTAATGTGCTTGTGGTTGTCAGTGAGGAAGAAACGGGGCTAATAGAGCAAAGCTGTAGTTCTTTTACATGACCTATATTTTGGCAAAATGTCATGGACAAATTACAGATACAAGACATTACATACTTGGGAGGCAAATCAGAACACTACCATGAGATCTATTTGAAAATCTTCTCGTCACTTGAGAAAGATAAAATACATTTGTCCTGTAATTCCTTTCTTTGTCCAGCATCCAAATATTTCTTACCTCTGGATCTACACCAAAGATTGCTTCCAGAAAATTATAATTTCAGTACTTCTTAAATAGTAAGATAAAAAACAATCATGAACCCAAAGGTCTTTTCACTATAATGGAACTCAATACCCTGGACAATCGGTTCATTTTGGTCAAGTCCAACACAGGTTATATGGCATACCCCCTCTCACCAATGCTGCCTTAAAATAAGTGCTCAGGGAATTGGAGACATATGACAAATATATTGCAATAAACTGTTTGGTTAATCCCTCCTTGCTGATTTCTTGGTCCTCGGTCTCCATCTCTGCAGCAGCACTAGTCTACAGTCATGCATCTTGCTACTTATCCAACGCCCCAGGAACTGACACGTTTCTCACTGAAGCCTTGACTTACCTATCTTTGAAGAAAGTTCAGTGCCTTTCCCATACAGTGGTGAGTAATACAAGCTTGCTGATTAGTGGGCAAAATGTTTTCCAAGTAACATTCCTTGATTTGTGTCAAGTGGCCAAAGAGTGACACAACTCAGACCACCTGAAATCTAATCATGGCTCTACCATGACCCAGCAGGAGGTCTTGGATAAGTCAACAACCTTTCCTCACTCTCATTTTTTCTCATCTTTACAATGAAGGGCCTTGAGAAGATGGTCCCTAGAGTGCTTTCAAATTCCCACAGTCAATGATCTCTGTGTCACAGCTGTTAGCTCATTAGCAATCACTAAATGAATTCTGTCCCCAGTTCCCTACCTAGCTTTCCAAAATACCTTCTGGTGCTCTGTGACGAATGCTGGGTTTGTGAGTAAATCTGTAGGCATGCTAAAAGGGGAATTCTACTTTTAAACCAGAAGGCTAATAGGTAAGTTTGTGACTTTGTTCTCTTGAACGCTAAATAACAAGTATCTTTGTTTTAGAAAATTTCTGTTGTCTCTTTTGAATCCCATGGCAATTTCTAATCTTTTTCTGGAGATGTATGTTAACCTGTCAATAATAATAAGCAACACTTGTGGAATCAATACAACCTTTGTCCCTACTGCTCTAGCTTCTGGCTAAGCAATACATCAAAAAGTCAAAAAAATCATGTTCATTCCATTAACATATTATATTATCGTAGAACATAGGAAGCAGGTGATAGGTGTCTTAGTGAGATAAGGAATAAAGACAATGTAAACACAAAGGCTCCAACATTTATGCAGACTTCCAAGATTCTGAAAATTTTAAGAAATAAATGTTTCATTACTATTTCACTCACCAGAATTTTAAAGAAACGTCATAGTCATTGCAGAAGGGAATGATAATGAGAACCACAAGGTGTATGTTCCAAATAAACAATGAATGAAAACCACAGCCGAATTCGAATATTTGAGGAAGTAAGCAAAAAGTTTTAAGACCAAACAAGCATATTTTGGAATATTAGTTATTTAAGCAGATTACTTTATCCCAGTCTATCTTTTTTTTCGAATCATATTTCCAAAAGAATACTAGCATAGCAATTCCTTAAGGCAGATTCACTAAAGTCACTAAATGGTCATGCAATCAAAATCAAATCTTGGTCTTCCAGGGCACTTAGAGAATGTGAAATGAGAGGTGCATATGTGGTGATATCTCAGTATTGTAGCTTAGGCCAAAAATTATAAATATGTGCTCACTATATTCCAAGGGTTAAGAGAACAATGAACACGAATAGGCAACGGTGTTAAGGAGGTAATATTAGAAGAAAACATGCTAAGTCACCATGGAAAATATCGAGAAGGGAGTGTCGTATGTCTGAGTGTATATTTACATTTAAAAAATGATAAGGCAACACGATGTATATATCTCCAGGGTACTAAGCTAATCACAACGAAAACTAACCCAAAAGAGGTTCATGCTGTCTTATTGTATTTATATAACATTCTTGAAATGACAAAATTGTAGCTGTAAAGAACAGATTTGTGGTTTTCCATGGAGGGAGTTGAGTGGGGAAGATTAGTGTTGTTATAAAAGGGAAAATGTAGGGAGGGTACTTGTGTTACAGGATTGGTATTTAGACTATGGCAGGAGATACACAAACCTATCCAGACAAAAAAATGCATAGAAGATAATTCACACACACACAGACACATAAACACACACAGACACATACACACATACACACACACACACACATACATACACAGAGCTACATACACACACAGGCACACACACACGAGCATATACACACACGGGCACATGCTCCTGTTCTTATACAATACACACTCAGAAGTAAATACAAGATGTGCAATCAGGATAGCATAATTGAATTTTATCAAGTTTGGTTTCTTTCTTGACTGTGATATTATGCAATACTGATTCAAGGCACCATTAATGAAAGAAACTGAATAAAGACAAAATTTCTCTGTACTATTTCTCATGAATGCATATGGATCTACAATATCAAAATTAACAATTTAATTCTAAAAATCAATAAGGTTAGGAAAAAGAGTCAAAGAGTTAACTAGGCCGTAAACAAGAAGGAAACTCAACTGAAAATAAATCTATGAAAAGCAGTCAGCCTTTTTGGCTGTCAGAGAAATGCATTTTTAAATCACAATTCGATTCTATCACACAAACTGGCTAGAATTTACAATACTTGACAAAACTGAATGTTCTTAAGATTAAAATAATCAGAAATTTAATTTCAAGGTCAGTAGATATATTGTCATTACAAAGCATATCTAGGTATATTAGCATTTTAATTGGTCCTGTCAATTTAGCAGTACTCTGGGATTTCACAATAGAAAATGCAAAACAAATGGAGCAGAGGCAATCAGGGTATCCACACTCACACTTGGATGTACTGCTATGCTTAGCTTAAAAAATACCAAGTTTTGGGGAAGGTGTATAAATAACAAACTTGGTAGAGTGATTGTCTAGCATGCACAAAGCCCTGAGCTTGATCCCAGCACAGCACAAATCGAACTAGGTGGCAGTGTGCACAGGACCCACACAAATGCAAACAGACAAAATCCATCATAGAACTGGGATAATGGACAGCTGACCCCAATATTAGTTGAAGAAATATTGGCAACTGATTATTGCTGGATGAGGAAGAGCTGATCTTCCTAAAGCAAGAGACTAGACAGGCTGACTAGACCTCTGTAGATGAACTTGCACTGGGGGATATCTGGGAATACTAACTTGACACAATCGGCCTTAACACAAATGACAGAAAGTATGAATTCCAGTTTGGGGGGGCGGCTATGGGAGGGTGTCAGTGGAGAAGGGGGTATAAAGATGATTAAGATTGATTAAGATGTTCTGTATGAAATACACAAAATTTCATTAAAAAAAAAGTTATTCTGGGGAAATTCCCACCCATTTCTGAAATTCCTCACGTTTTCCCTACCCTAAATGATAAGATGATAGAGTGCTTGCCTAGCATGTACCAAGCCCTGAGTTTAATCCCCAGCACAATATAAGCTGGGTAATCTCAGCACTCAGTAGGTGGCGGGATGATCAGAAGTTCAAGACCATCCTCAGCTGCACAGTACAGACTAGCCTGGGCTACATGAGACTGTGTCAAAAAGGAAAAAAATCCTTTTACTCAGGGAAGGAAGGAGGGAGAAAGGGAGGAATAAGGAGGGGATGGGGAGGCAAGCTACACAGGTGAAATGTTTACATGACAGCACAGAAAAAGCAATGATTTTAATGTCAGTACAGTGATTACACAGTGAGGAAGGGGCTAAACAGGACTGGAAAGAGGGGAGTACTTTTGAGGTCTGGGTTGTTCCTCCTCCTCTGTCCCTTGATCTTAGAAGTTATTCCACCTGCTTTACTTTATAATCACTTGAAAATATGTAAATACATTTGCATAGTTAAATATGTTGAATGCTGTAAGCTTAAAAAGTAAAATGGGATAAAACAGCAAGAATCTTCTTGGTTTTGTTTTCACTGAATAGCTGCACAGTCAATTTCAGAGGCACTAACACAGCATTAAATTTACATACTAAAATCATTGACAACAATATCCAAACAGTAAGCATTTTTAAGTATTCTTTTCTCACACTCATCTGCAGTCTGAGGAAATACGAGTACAAAGAGAAATAATTAACTACCCGTAGATACAATAATTTTATTCAGTGGCTCATGGAAATGAAAGAATATAAATAATTTCACCTTTACATTGAAGTGATCCACACTGACCACCTTTACCTTCGTCTCTCCCCTTCTCAATAGTTATTCATGATCTTGATCATTCTTTCTGGCATTATGGTAAGCACTTAATAAATAGTTGTAGAATGAGAATGTTTTATTTGAGAAAATTCACATTTTATATTTTTCATTATAGTAACTTTAAATGAAAATAGATATTAAGACATAGGGTTAAGAAGGCAAAAATAAAATACAACAAAGATATTTTCTTTTTCACAGTCTATTGTATTTTGCATTTTCCCATTTTGTGCAATAAATGTACACTGCTTTTGTGATGAAAGGAATAAAAATAGAAAAAAGTTATTTGAAAATAAAACTGAAAGCTATAATTTTATGAGAAATTTGAGTCTGAAAAAAAGCAAGAATAATCAAACTCACCATTATTTTGACCATTTGTTATTTCAGTCTCAGGATTTTTCAGTTGCTGATTGTTGCCATAAAATAAGTGATATCAGTGGGGGTACCTATACCTTAAATTACTCAATTACATTTTTATCCTTTGAGATTCAATCTGAGAGCCAAGACGGTATTGTGTTTATAATTTCTTCCTCCCACCATAATCCACAATTTAAATCTGCATATAATTCTTCATGTGATAATTACTTGTGCATTAAATCCGTGTAACTGTAGACTCGAGATCCAGAATTTCTCCGAAAGTATTCATTACCTCAATAGGAAACTTTAATGCGGTAGGGGGAAGGCCTGTATCCCATGAATTCTCATACTCTAGATGTGCCTGGCCTCTCATTTCATCCTGTATCGAGTATGAAGAAAGCCTCCTTTCTAAAAAAGCAAGTCACTTTCCAAAGCATTTGTGAGCTCTTATGGGCTTTAGGAGAGATTACACAGTAGACAAGGACAGGAGCTGACAAGACACAAGGAAAAGCAAGTTTGCTTCAGTGCAAGTGAGCTTAAATCTCTTCAAGACTTTCTTCTCCACATTTCTTTCCAGCTTCTTTTAACTTCCTTGGTTCTCACTCCTCCATTACTTTTGTATCTGAGCCTCCAAATTCATTTCACCACAGCCACATCTAAGAGTTTCAAGTACACAGGTCAATAAGCTGAGGATCAAATGTATGCAAAGGTGTGTGCGTGTGTGTGTGTGTGTGTGTGTGTGTGTGTGTGTGTGTGTGTGTGTGCTTCTGGATTCATCCAGGACCTAAGGTGAGAAAAAGAAGTCAAAACCTTGTGTTTGGTCATGCAGCTGAACTCACTCCACATTAGTCACACTCCTTTAGCCAGGACTCCTGTTATCAGTGCACTCACCTCCTGTTGTGGTGCTCTAGTTTTCTGCAAATATTTTACCCAAATTGACAATCATCTCACAATGTATCTTAAAATGGAAGAATATACCCCTCTTTTGAAAAAAAAATTTCCATATTATTTTCCATATCACTTCCACGCTTCCTCTTTCAATGCAGTGATCTAACTTCAAAACAGACATGCAAAAATGTATAAATAAAAACCAGGTAACCCCTTCCCAGCTTCGCTTTTACCCAGCATTAGCAATCTGCTCATCTCTTTTCACAAAAATCAGAGCATTCAGAATTAATAATAGATTCACCTGTGTCAATTTTTGGTGGTGGTAAGTTTTACAAAAATAAGCTTGTATTATACCACTCTTAAAGCACATTATGGATATCACTACCTTATTTTTAAATTCATATGTGGCAATTCGTAGTACATACGCACCACAATCTATTTAACCATTTCTTCATTCAAATCGTCTCCAGGAATTTGTTTTGGTTTGTTTTCTGTGTCTCTCAGCTAGTCTTCAACTCAAACCATTATGCATACATACTCATTTGTCTAACAAGCAACAGTCCCCAAAGTAACATTATGGATTAAAATACATGTGCATTCTATTCTTAACAAATATTTCTAGATGAACTTCCCCAGAGGTTTGAGGAATTCATAGTGCCACCAGCAGCATTTCAGGAAGGCCCGTTTCGCCCCGTCCACACTGGCCTTGCTGTAAAATGCTCTTTCTAATTTTTGTAAGTCTAACAGACTAAATGATCCCATGGTTCTTTGATCTTCATTTCCCTCACTGCTGTTGGCTGGCACAGCTCCACACATATCTTGGCCATTGATGCATTGTGTTCCTTCTCTGCCCCTTATGCGCTCTGTTTTTCTGCTTTGTCTTTCTCTTGGATGTCCACATTACACATTCAGATTAGTTTACCTTTGTCAGTCATATATATTACAGATACTCATCTGTAATTTCCCATTTCTTATCAATCTTCTACCAAAACACATTTTAAGTAACTTTATGTAATCAAATACAATAGCCTTTCATTGTATTGTCTTCTAGTAGCCCTCCCCCCACCCCCCAGATACATGCATACATCTTACTGACATAGAGTCTTTTAAATTTTCTCCAGGCTGGTCTTGAATTTCCTGTCTCTGTCACCCAAGTGCTGTGATTATAGGTGTGCGCCACCAAGTTCAAGTCTTGGCAAAGACATTTGATGACTTTTTCCAATTTTTGACTTTTATATCATGATTAAGAAACATTTATCAAACTCAGTGTGACAAATATTTTGACTTATGGTTTCTTCCAAGCATTTAATAGTTTCTGTCTTACATTTGAGTCCCCAATCCATTTTCAGTTAATTGTACTTGGAATGAACAGTGGAAGTTGTCTTTTTCTACGTATACAGGCACTTGTCCCAACACCATTTGTTGCATCGTTAAGTCATCTAAAATTACCTTTCTGTGATACAAGGCAGCAAGCACTGTGCCTTGTTTTTAACTGATACTCAATCGTGTCAATATTTTCTCCTATCCAACTCATCTGCTTCCCACATCATTGAAATAACATACTTGTTATTTCTGAATTTCTTACTCATGACTATAACTATTTCAAGACTCCACTCTCTACCACAGATTTATTACTTTTATAATAATTGTCCAAAACAGAATCTTAGTCCTAAACTTTTTGCATTTTCTTTCCATTTTTTCTGATTTCATTGTTAATATCTTCCCAATTGGTCAAGGCATTAATGGATTAGCATTTTTCTTTTCCCTCACAACTATGAAAAATCCATCAGCACTCTCTTTCTAAAGTATCTCCATTGTTTAAAAATTTTTCTAGACTCTTTTCTTATGATCTTGAACCAGTGTGTTCCATGCTCACCAACTGACGCACATTGGCTAGCTGGCTGTTTAGTGACCATTCAAGTTTGTTACAACTGCAGTGGCTTTGCACTTGATACTACTCTACCTGAGTTAATGTTCTCTTAAGTGTTGTATGTCTCTCTTTTGTCTCTAGTTAAATGATGATGATTCACATGTTTTGGAACATCTTGTATGTAAAATATTTCTTACTAAAATCCTTTTACTGTTCAATTGAGTTTGAGGTAAGTGTCTCACTCAGGGTTTAAATATGCATGCTTTTTAAGCCACTCACCAGATGTACTGATTAAGATCAGGTACTGAATATTTCCATTTTGCAGTGATCTCTCCTCTTTGTAAACACTGAAGCAGCAGGCTCGTTATTAGGGTACAAAAAAAAAAAAAGAATAAAGGATTTAACAGTCAAACTGATTCTTACCTGACAGAGTGTTCATTGTAACACTGCGCATACAGAATGTCACAGTTCCCATACAAAGGCAAGACTTCTCAGCAAGAGAACCCTGGGTCTACCTTTAGATCAGAAACCAAGATTCTCTGAATGCATGGGGTTTTCCTGAAAGGCAGTCAACCTGGATGGGCAATCAATTGAGTCTTGAAAATAATACCTGGAGAGATAGCTGCTGATGACAATAGGACATCCTCCCTGGGTAGGAAAGGATCTGGAGGTCCTAAACATGACCCCCAAAGAAGGATCGCACTGAGCTACTTACCCATGTTGTGTGCATGTCTGTCTGTCTCTCTCTCTTTGTCTCTGTGTATGTCTGTGTGTGTGTCTATGTACGTATATCTGTGTGTGTCTATATCACTGTCTCTTTGTCTCTCTCTGTCTCTGTGTATCTGTGTGTCCATGTATATGTCTGTGTATTTCTGTCTCTGTGTGTGTTTGTCTATGTGTATCTGTGTGTGTATGTGACTGTGTCTGCATATATCTGTGTGTCTGTGTCTGTGTGACTGTGTCTACATGTATCTAATGTGTCTGTGTATGGCTGTGTCTGTGTCCCTGGGTGTCTGTGTATCTGTGTGTCTGTGTCTATGTGTCTGTGTGTCTGCGTCTGTGTGCCTGTGTGTTTGTATGACTGTGTCTACGTATATTTATATGTCTGTGTGTCTATGTGCCTGTATGTCTGTGTGACTGTGTCTACATGTATCTATGTGTCTGTGTATGTCTATGTCTGTGTGTCTGTGTGTCTGTGTATATGTCTATGCATATCTTTGTGTCTGTGTGCCTGCATCTGTGTGCCTGTGTGTCTGTATGACTGTGACTGCATATATATATATATATATGTGTGTGTGTGTGTCTGTGTGTCTGTGTGTCTGTATGACTGTGACTGTATATATATATATGTGTGTGTGTGTGTGTGTGTGTGTATGCCTGTATCTGTGTGTGTGTGTGTGTGTGTCTGTGTGTGTGTGTGTCTGTGTGTCTGTGTCTGGTGTCTGTGTGTCTGCATCTGTGTGCCTGTGACCTGTGTTTCTGTATGGATTCATTCACCCACTCACCAGCTCGCTCTGTGTTCTGTGTACTCAGTGTATTCAGGCTGCAGCAGGAGCTGTCACTGCTCTTGTTGCTGTGACAACCCTCAGAAATTTGCTGTTGTTCTGTGTGGGAGTGAGCCCTGGGGTGTACCTTCTTCTTCAAACCTCTCCCTCAAGCTCCAAATGCCATTTGACTCATTTTCCATTACAATCATCAGAGGACCTTTAACAATTTTAAGGGAGTTATTGCTTTCTTTCACATCTTTTCTCAAATATCTGATTGCAATTCAGCTCTCCAGAGAAAATCTGAGCTGTTCTTCAGTGCTATGAAGAAAGAGGGTGGATTTTCTCCTAGAGTCATTGTTTAAAGCTGAATGAGATCTTAAATATAATCTGATTATGCCCACACATTTTGCATATGAAAAAATAGACATTTCTTGTAGCTAAAGCAGGACCTGGCGTACATGATACTCACTCAAAAAGTTTGTCCAGTGAATGAAAGATCATTCCAGGATCACCCACCCACCCACCCCCCCACACACACACACACATAACAGAGCAAAGACTGCAATGTATAATTGTTTACTCCAAAATTCTTCAGCTTATAGAAACAAATAGTCATCATTTATTGAAACAATCTAAAAAAGATATTGCTGGAAAGATGTTAGTTTTTAGTCAAATCTAAAAGTAGCCTGGAGAAAAAAAAAAGTGTCTCTGTTCTTTGAATTTATCTAATACAATTGTAATAACCATTTATTCCCCATTTATTTATTGCTAAATGTATATTTTCCACCTTTCAAATTCCATTACTTTTAAACAAAAAAATAAAATCTTGAAGTATGACAGTTGTTTTAAAGTATAAGCACAGCAAATAAAATATGTGAGGTTTAAATCAGTTTTTGTTTTTTATCTTGTGTTTTTGTTTGTTTGTTTGTTTGTTTTTGGTATTTTTGAGACAGGGTCTCTCTGTAGCCCCAACTAACCAAGAACTTACTATGTAGACCAGGTTGGCCTTGGAACTCACAGAGATCTGCCTGCCTCTGCCTCCTGAGTGCTGGGATTAAAGGTGTGTGCCACCATACCTGGCTAAATCAGTTTTGTTTTATTTTTATTTATTTGTGTGTGTGTGTGTGCATGCGTGTGTGTGTGTGTGTGTGTGTGTGTGTGTGTGTGTGTGTGTGTTTCTGTGCATGTCTGTGAGTATCCACAGAGGCCAGAAGAGGGCATCAGATTTCCTGAAGCTGGAATTATAGGCAGCTGTGACCCAACAGATTTGGGTATGGGGAATTGAACCTGGGTCCTCTGCAAAGCAATAAGTGCTCTAATCACTGAGTCATCTCTCCATCCCCTAAGCCAGATAATTTTTATAACATCATATATCTAATTACATGAACCTAGAGGTGTATGGAACAATATTCATTTCATGACTAAGCTCCCCTTCTTAATCCACATGTTTGGAAGATCTTTTTCCTTGAAAGAATTCAGAGGAAGTAGAAAGATGCCAAATATAGACAGTTAAGAACCAGAGTTTTAGAAATTTTTAAAACTTCATAAGGAATATAGAAGCACTCATTCTCAAGGTCAGTTCTAAGGTCAAAGTTAGAAATGTTGTGTTTTGAGGAAGAAGGAGCTTAGAGCTCCACTGATTGTCACCTGACCATTTATAATAAGAAAATACCCAAGGATGCTCTCCAGAAATGATTTATTTGCGAAACTGAATCTGTTTGACAATCTAAAAGGTCATCAAATGTTTATTTTCCAAAAACTTGGCTGGCTTTAAAAACACCTGTAGCACTTTCTGAAAAATATGTATATTCCTAAGCCCTGTAGTAAACCTACCAAAGCCAAATCACTATGTGTAAGACCCATAAATTATTGCTTTCTACATCCTGAGCTGGCCTTTGATCACCTGAGCTCTAGGAACAAGGACTAAACTGAGTTCTCTTTGGAGAAATGAACAGTAGATCTTAACTCTTTGCTGCTCTTTGGAAAATGTAAACTGTCTACTGAACTATAGGAAAAACCACCGTGTCTCAACTCTTCCTTTCTTTTAAAAAGAGTCACTAAAAATAAGTGGATCTGTCAATCGAAATATCTCAAATTTGGAAGCATCCTAATATCTAATATTATTTTATTCTTGAAAAAGATCAGTTGAAGGTCATAGTTATAACTACTCCTTATCCGAAGTGGGAAGAGTTCTTATGGTAATAAACACTCCCAATATGGCTCTAGGAAAATGACAGTCTAAAATTTAAAAAAAAAAAAAAAACAAGAATTTGAGCCAAAGGCAAGATGGGAACTCCTCACTGTGGGTCTTGAGCATGACACAGTCTAGAAGAATAGATTTTCTCACACAAACAGCCACCTGGATTTTAGGAGAGAAAAAAAAAAAAAAAAAAAAAAACAGGCCTCCTGCACTGATAGGCAGTTAGAAATCAAAGACGGACTTGTGTGCTTTAAAACAGCCATGGAAGTGTCCATGTCTCGGGGACTTGAGTATCTTTCTAGAACATTCTTTATCTGGTGGTTTGAATAGAGAGCTTTTTATCTCGACACCAAACAGCAAAGGGTCCTTTGAAATGAAATTATATCATTTGCAGGAGAATGGATACAACCAGAAATCATTAAGCCGGACTCAGAGAGACAAATGGCTCATGTTTTGTCTCAAATGTGAAACTTAGATTGAAATGTGTATGTATGTGAGCGAGTGTGAATGAGTGTGTGTGTGTGTGTGTGTGTTTATGTATGTACTGGTAGATCAGGAAGCTATAAATGGAATTATTAGAGGGGATGAAGGGATGTGGAGAAAGTAATAATAATAAATACTTGCATTAGGAAACGGAAAGGGGGGACTAAATGGGAAATGAACCAGCTGGAGGTGAGGAGAGGGGTGATGGCTGGACGGGAGGAGGAGAGTAGATGACAAAAGCATATAATGAAGCACATGTGTGAAGAGACCCACTACTTTGTATTCTAACATAAACACTAATTTTAAAAAATAGGGGGAGGGGGGTTTGACTGATCCGACACTGAAAAACGAACTCTAGCATATCCTCCTCCATAACGTGAACTCTCAGAAATGGCCAGTGGCCAAGGCTAGAACCAGGATACCCACATCCATAACCTGGCTGTAGATAGGAGACAAAGTGAAATAGCTGATTGCATACATTACACACTGTGGCAAGTCCAGAATAGGAAACATTGTCTACCATAATAGGAAGGGGCGGGACTTTGTGAAATAAGCTACCTTGTAGTGTCAATTACATTTCCTTGGCAGTGCTTTCAAAAGTCCAATAAATGGTAAAGAGAGGGTATTTATCTTTCATATTTGTCCGGCCATGGGGCTTGCTTTCATATTGAAAGGATTACTGATTTGATTACAAAAATACTGTGCCTTTATTACCCAGGTCCAAAGGTTTTGTACCTGACCCAAATGCCTGATGAGTAAAATAACTACTGCATTATAAAAGGCTCCCATTTCAAGAGCACCATACATATTCAGTTGGTCTATTAACCCAGTACCATACCAACATGTCAGTTCTACTAAAACCCATGCACCTAAAATGAAAATGAAACTGCACATTTTCTTTCTTAAATGTGACTTTCCAAAAATACGTACAAATGACTTCAGCAAGACAATGAAATTGCTTCTTTGATACAATATCCTCAAACAGTAAATCTTCCTTTATTTGCTTCTAGACAAAGAAGAAAAACTGGGTTCAAAGGAGTCTCAGTAGTTTCTTGTTGTCTAGGAAGGAATTTAATAAAAGAAAACCTGTTGGCTTCATTAGTGTCACAGATGCTCTAGAGACCCAACTCAGACACTGGCTACAAAGGCTTGGGGTTTGTCTCATTAATGAACCCAGTCAATTAGTTATCTCCTGAGTTCCACTCATGGTGGAGCCTACCTGGAGGAAGTACCCCGGAGCAGATCCTTAGGGGTGTCTTATCCCTGCACATTTCAGTGTCACTCTCTGCATGCTCTCTACCATAATGTGAACCACTTGGCTCCGTTCAGCTCACTCTGCTCTGCCTCATCCTCTGCACCCTGGTAAGCTAAACAATCTCAAACCATGACTGAATTAAATCCTTCTGCTTTTGAGTTCTTCTACTGTGTCATAGCAATGTAAAAATTAGTGAATATAGCAAATAAGTTAAGGCTGAGTGAATTTAAGAAGTAGGCACTAAACATTATTTCAAAATATACAATATACTTAACAAATTTTCCTTTTTGAATTTGCAGCTTATCAATTTCTATAATATTAATGTCATAGAATTGCAATAACAAAGGCAGCTGGAATACACATGTATGTGAACAACTGAATCTTGATCAGCAAATAACTAGTGAAACCAACAGCACTGGGGATATTAGCTACTACCAGGGGAGCTGCACAGACAGTGGCTAAGATGGGTTACTCTAGCAATTCGGCGTAGTGGAAGTCGGTTAAGAAACCTAAAGGGCAGGATATCTGTCTGCCTCTCCCACACTGAAGCACATTTGATCTAGTAGGTCCCTGAGACTCAAGAGGAATGTCTACTGTGAAGAGTTAAGAGGATTTCTAAGAAACTGATAAGGAGAAACAGCCTGTTATTTAGGGCACCTGCTATCGAGCAGGCTACTCCTTTGTTGTGACCTTTTCATTTCCCTGTAAAATTCCAATAAAATGTAAAGCAAATGGATAAAACACTAAAAGATAAAATATTAAATATTAAAATGCTCACATAATAAATGTTTCATTGAAGGTCAAAGAGAGCTGGACTTCTGAACTGAAAGTGGAAAAAATATTCAAGATAAACGGAGCCAGAGAGTGCAAGCAATTTGACCCGCTTTGCACCAGGGTGCTGGAAGAATCCTTCAGAAAGGAAACTTCAAAAAGGATGAATTCCAGACAGTCAAAACACATGCACTCAGGTTTGCTACAGGGATCCAAGTGAGAGGCTGATAACACGGCTTTTGAACCATAAAATATTTGAGCCGCATATTCTGTATGTTTGTGACATACTGATAAGTATGATGGATATAATCGGTGCTAGCAGGGAGGAGGCAAGCGAGGAGCAGTGGGTAGAAAGGGGTGATAAAGACAGAAACTAAAAGTAAATGCCAGACCACACCCAAAATACTCCCAAATTTGAGTGTCTACTGTACATAATAATATTTTCAGTGATTCATCCAAAATCATCGACAGCAATCATTTTGAAGAAATATGAGAAGCTAAAATCAGATCACTTTAATTCCAGACTCTAATTCTGTTTTTTCCAAATGGAACAGGACTTATAGTGAAGTCTCCAGATCCCAAAACCCCAAATACAGTAACAACGTCCTTGTCAATTTTCACGTGACAGATCTTATGAAACTGTGCTTTGCATCAGTAGTACAGAAAATAATTTAAATTCTTCCTTCAATTTGAATTTCCTCAATTAGAAATAAAAACCAATCAGAAAATGTGATTGATACTGGTGCTTTCCATTGATTGCAGAGAGGAAAATAGCCTAATCAGTACTTAATAATTAAATTTTAAAGTAGATAATACTTAATGAAACATTAATTTAGGATAAATTATAAAAAATTAGGAAGCACTGTATTATCATCATCTTTACTTCAAATTACAGAAAACACTTTTTTTAAATTAGTCTCAACAACAGACCACTGAGGAATACCCTGTGTTCCTTCATTTCACTTTTAATACCTAAAACATCTTATATTTTGACTTCATATATACATGGATATTAATATATCAAAACAAACTGACAATGAGAAAGCTTCAAATACTAATGATGAGCTCTTGTCTAAACAAGATGAAAAAGAGCAGGAGAAAGTGGGGGCGGAGATGAGGTACAAATGAAATTTTCTGTTCTCTGATTCAAATGCTCTTCCCTTCATCCCAACTGTGCCTTATTTCTACTCATTTCAGGTATTACCTTAATGTCCAAGTGCTAAATGGGTTTTAGAAGAGGCCTACCTAAAGTCTCCTGCCCCACCAGCCTCACCAAATTTATTTGCCCTATACAAATTTATTTGCTGCATGACTCTAATTACAGCCTTCATGTATTTAAATTTAAATTATTTTTGCCTATTTGCATATTGTCTTACTGTCAAAAATTAGCAAATAAGCACCATAAGAATGATATTGTGTGTCTTTTTCATCCATTTCCAGCAGCACCCCGTGGGCAATAATATCCATTGGACAAACAAATAACCAAAAACCAGCATCTCTCTGTTTGCCTGTCTACTTGTATTCTACTGGGCACTTTCCACTTCTGTTTCATCCTTATAAGAGCCCTGAGAAATACATGTTAAATGTATTTACTTCAAAAAGGAAATAGGGCTTAAAGATATTGATACTGACTTTATTGACTCCAGGTAATGATGAACCAGTGATTCACAAACATTTCTGTTTGCCTCTAAAGTCTACATTTAAATATAGCCAGTTAGCCGAGAACTTCAAGGTACAATTACCTCATCCATACCATATAAGCTATGTGACAATAAAACACAATCTCCCTTAATAGTTTGGGCTTCGCCTGCTATGGCATTTTCCATGTTGAATTATGATGGGTCTTGTTACCTAAGTGCACCCTCTTTCAGTTCAAGCACTCCTCAAGGGCAATGAATTATTCTCTTTGCCCAGGAACTTCACACTATGTTCAAGTGTGTGCTTGTGGAGACAAAGAGTAGGCATCTTAGACTAGCTCACCACCCCAGTGACCTTACCACTCTTCAACTGAAAAGAGATTTGATTAAAAAAATAAAAAGATTTCCCCAAGGTCATACATCACTTTGCATTGAGCAATGAGTCTATACATTGTTGACTAATGATGACATGATATTAAAGGCCTTAAGCCATGAGGTTAGAGAGATTGCTCGGTGGTTAAGAGCACTGGTTGTTCTTGCAGAAGACCCAGGTTTGAATCCCAGCACATGGCAGCTAACAACTGTCTGTAACTCCAGTCCCAGGGGCTCCAACAGCCTCTTCTGTCCTCCGCGGGCATTGCACCACACGGGTGCACTTACCTATATGCAGGCAATACACACATACACATAAAATAAAAATAATAAATAATTTTCTTAAAAAGGCCTTAAGCCAAAACTAATGACTTAATTGCTGTCACTAAAACTTTTGGAAACAACATTTAAATGTGATGGCAAGGTCTAGGATATGATACAATGGTAGAGCACTTACCTAGCATATGCAAAATGTTGAGCTCAATTCACAGCGAAAAATATTTTATTCTTATTAGATATTGTGATAGGGAGTTGGAGGGAGACATCAAACTAGCATTATCTATCAGATCTCCATTAAAATCACCAAGCAATAGAAACAGGAAAATCCCTAACTAGGAACTAAAGAACAATATCATCTAAACACCACCAATTCTGAAGAAATTCTCCCCTGGTATCCTTCAGGAAAGGTCAGAACCATGCTGTAGAGACATCACAGATCCATGGACTCTTGCTTCTGTGCTCAACAGCCTTTGAAAGTAAGATGATAAAAACCACAGGGCTTATATAGTAGCCACCCAAAAAGAAATGTACCAGATGCTTCTGCCTTAATTGGGAATCACACAAACAGGATGCTGGACAACAGCTTCAGTTTGGTCTGCTGTCTGACCAACAGGAAACTGGAACCCAGAAATAAAACCTACTATATAGAGCAGTAAGTATGTCCTGATTGAACTATCCCTGGTTCAAATCTGTCTCTTCCTTCCCGAAAGTTCTAACAGTGAACTAATGCTATCTAATACACTTACTCCACCAGGTCCTCAAATTTTAATTAACTTGCAGGAAAAATTCCGTCAGTAAATAGTTGCTCAGATGGAAAATCTAACAGCCTTCACCTTCTATCTAGTGTCAACACTAGGACTAGGTATGCTAGCCTCTAGGAAGATACTTTTAGGGGCAATCACCTATACTTACAGGGGTAAAAGTTGATGCCCCTTTCAAAATCTCTTAACAGTCCTTCAAAGTTGTTTCTTTTTTTGTGATATATGACCCTCTACAGAAACTCATATCACCAAATCTTTCCAACTTACTCACTACACTACTAAATGCTCCGTCCAGAGAAAATCCAAACACTGTATTTTGAATGTAAGATACATATGACCCCCAACAGAGCATGCTCAGGGATGGGCTTGCCTCTGTGTAATGATGAGTCTTCCCTATGTGGATACATATGAGCTTTCCTAATGAGAGCTTTTGCTTTCTTTGTTCAGGGAGACTCTGCTTTGAGAATTGTATCTAGTGCACTCCTTACTGCAGATAATAAGTCTTTTTGCCTGCTTTTATTCCCCAGTTGTACTTGCTGGCTTTGTGCTCAAAGGCAAACCATTGTGCTTGGTTACAGACAGAGGAATACATTGACTGATCCATCAGAAATATGTTCACTACTGCAGTCTTATCATCAGAAAGCTAGAATCAATCTATTTTCCATCAGTAGACTATTTTATAATAATGATTCCTTTGTACAATGCAATTCAAAGCAGTCATTAAAATGATTTTAGAAGAATAATTAGCAAAAAGTTTTAGGCATTTTAGATTGAGATTTGCAGTAAAATTGATCAGAATGTATGGAGAATTTCTACGGAGCCTCTGACCTCCCACCTCCATCACTTACCTCATTGTTGACATACCCTGCAAGAGTGGTATGTTATAACTGATAAATCTGAGTTAATTATATTTTAACTGATTGAACATGTTCAGTTTTTAAAATCTGGTTAAAAGTTGATGTTTGCGTGGAGATTATCATTTTTTTCTGAAAATGTAGCTGTGAATATGCAGGTGTATCCCCACCCAGCCTCTTCTAGGTCAGCTTCCACTAAGAGCTGCTATTAAAATGCAGTTCAAGAGACAGCTCAGTGGTTAAGAACACTAACTGTGTAACCATTAAGAGAGAAGGAAGGAAAGAGAGATGGGAGAGGAAGGGAGGAAGGAAGGAAGGAAGGAAGGAAGGAAGGAAGGAAGGAAGGAAGGAAGGAAGGAAAGAAGAGAGGAAGGGATGGAGGGAAGGAAGGAAGGAACAAAGGGAGTGGGGTGGGAAGGACTCAGTTATTTGAGGGTTCACTTTTTTCCATAACCTAGCCAACTTTTCTATCAAAAGTTGAACAACTTAACTTTCTTCCTTAGTTCTCCTTCTCTTGTGCTGCCCTTAAACTGTAGTCATTTAATAGGTCTATGGCTACTTTCTTTCCATATCATAGGCATGAAACAGACTTAAAAACTTTAATGAGAGCTTATTTTGGAACTATTTTCAGACTAATTCTAAGTGGAGAATAAAGTCATAATACCACTATAGCAGCTAAAAGCACTTTTTCTGACATTATCTAATTTTCACAGAACTCTAGGGACCTGGGCAATTATTTTGATTATGCTTCTATAGATAAGGTGTTTTAGGCACAGTGAGGAGAATAATGGAGGTCAATCATTCCTTGCTCCAGAAATAGACTTATACCCACTATTCAGGGTAGATGAACAGCACAGCTCGGCCCTCACTAAAGCATCTTTTATCTTCCTTCTGCTGCCTAAACATAAAAAACCAAGAGACTTGAACATTGCTTTCATTAACAAGTTGGAGTTTCGCTGTTTAAAGAATTTTATACTCCCTCCAATAATAATAATAATAATAAATACTAATAAAATGTTGTCTTTGAAAATGTATGAAGGATTATTCTAAATTCTGGAAATTTTCAATGAACAAGGCAGGCTCTGCCACAGAGAGTCTGTATTCTAGTAGAATGACACAGGCAAAATTGTCCCGGATTTCAGATAGTGGTAAGTCTGTACAGAAAATGAAGCAAAATGGTTTGATAGACATTTTCAATTTAAAAACTTTCAAATTATTAGTTAACCCAAATTTTAAGACAATTCTCTGTTACCCAAAATGCTGTTTATAAGTTTTATTTACAATATTTTATTTTAATTAAAAAGTTGATGTCTGACTCTTGTGCTCATTGCAAGCCTACTAAAATACATATGGAAATGTCCAAAGCCTTTGCTTGAAATTTACTTCGATTATTTCCCTTGAAGTCACACTTCCGGGGCTTCCACTTGGCTCTTCCATTTATTTTCAGTTATTGGTTCCACTTTCACTGGAATTTCTGCTCTATTGACCCAACACAGATGCATAATGCAACTTCAAGTTGAACAAAAGACTAATTTGCTAAAGATTTACTTATGAGGTGCAACCAGAGTGAGATGGACAAGAAAGAACAGGGAAGTAAGAAGGGAGGAGCGCAGGGAGAGGCAGACACTGTGCTGTGTGTACCAGCACACACTTCCCTTCACAGGGACCAGCAGAACTACGCAGCTGATCATTGAGCAAATGTGTCCAGGCAAGACTTCCCCCAGAGAATGGCAAGCAGGAAGGGAAACTCACAGCAGCCGAAGGGAGGAGAACTTGGCCTTGCTTCTTCCGGTGCCACATTTTACAATGGTCTTGCCATGGAAAGCTATCCCCTCTTCAAACTCAGATTCTATTATCTACTCCCTTGAGACATCTCTAACATTCGAAACCCTGGTCCATAATGTATTCTATCAAAGCCCAAAGGCACAAGAAACATGAGTGTACCTAGAGCTTAGATCAGAAGAGAAACAAGAAGAAGGCGGTGCTGTTGTCATAACACAGATTCCCACACAGAGCATGACTGACGCAGAGCTACTTGCAGGAGATGCCGCAACTCTTGAGCAAGACGCAGGTGTGGCCTTCCACACCTTAACATCTAGGGGATCAAAGAGCGATCAGACAAGACGCATTGCAGTTCATGTCTTGAACCATAGCTAAGCTAGAGTAATAAACCTGAGGGAGCCAGAAATAAAAACAGGCAAAGGCTGGGTGTGAACCCAAGTCCTTAGCACTGAAAGCAGAATATAAGAAAAACCAAAAGCAAAGAGCAAAGTTGGGGTCACAGGTGAATTCAGAGTTGGAATGGAGATCTCAAGACTAAAAGCAAGAAGAAATGAAACTAGGGTCCTAGTACAGCAGAATGAAGTAAGACACTCCCTATGTGATTGCTTTCAAAGTGAAGAGGTAGGATTTTGCTTAAGTGTCATTAGGCATGTGGAAGATGGGTTGGTCAGTCTCTTTGAATGGCATGAAATGTGTAGGGACGATTATAGAAACTTCTGGAATAGCCTTTATGGAAGTTCCTTGTCCTGTAGGCATGTCAGCCTGACAGCTAAAATAAGGTTATATTTTCTTAATAAGCACATTATTCAATTATTCACATTATTCAATTTTGTATTATGGGCCTACTATGATCAAAAAACTGCAGTTAGAACTTCATTAGTGTATGTTCATTTAAACTGTCGGAACCTCTGCCTTCAAGGGTTTGTGGCATACCGAGTAGTACAAATAATCAAAAGATACACTTTCATAATTGTGAAGCACTATAAATTATATGAATAGGGTGTTGAGATAGGAAAAAAGCAAGAAAAGAGCAAAGAACACACTTGATACTGCTGGGGGGGGCACCTCAAGGAGTTGTCAATGAAGTCAAAATTTAAAGTGTAAGAAAAAGCTAGGCCTGAGGAAGCAGAGCTGGTAGATGACCCATTCTACAGAAGTGACAGCATGACAAAGTCCTCAAAGTTAGAGACTAGCTTGATCAAGACACTCACAGAAGCCATGGTGACATACACAATAAGAAAGGGATAACCAGGGACAAATTTGACTAGGGTCTTATAGATGCCCATCACACCTTTGAATTTTACTTTAACTCTCCAGTGTAAACCACTGAAGGAGTTAATTATTCTAGTTCTAATGACCTAAAATTCATCTCCTACTTCACTGCAGGGTGTCTCAAGTTTAGGAGTAAGAATCTCTGTAGAGCAATTAACTGTTCCACAAACATGCCCTGTCATTGCCTGCTGCCTCAAGCCCTGCCTCCTATAGATTGAGCCAGAAGGGCAGGGATTACCAGCTCCCTTCTGTGTCCACTGCTGTCTCTTGGGCTGCTTAGCCCAAGGAGAATCAGCACTGCCCACTGTGTTAGCACAGATTTACCGCTGAGCTGGAGGGAACTGAGAAGTGCAGCAGAGAAACCAACAGTCATTTTTAGATAAATCTCTTCTTAGAGAAGTCCTATGCTTAGTTTGGCAGTCCCATGCTCAAGAATGTCTAGCCCAGACCTCCCAGGACGTTCTCCATGATACAGCCAGATTTTCTTCATTCTCTCCCTATACCCATCTTTTCTTATTCACTGTCCTGAGGTCAGTCTTATCCAAAGAAGATAACAATAGAAATGAATTCCCTTCAGATGAAATGTCACCCCCAGGTCTTTTCACTCACATGGGAGGGAGAACCCTGTGAATCTGTGTCACATTCAAATCCAACAATTCGATATCAAAAAACTGAGCTCACGAGTAGCTTGGAATATTAAAATTCTAACGCAGTTGGAGCTTTTTGAAGCCAAGTTTTATCTTTTTCTATAACTCAAGGTAAAGATGAAGTTTCCTACATATCTTGACAAGAGCAGGTTAGGGGCACAGTTTACTCTACATCCATATTTATAATTGAAAACATTCTCTCAGGGATACTGCCATAACTGTGCAATCCTGCCTCTCACATAGACCAATCGTAGCATGCCAGAACTATTCGTGGAGAGTACGCTTCCCCTATTTACTTTGTCTGTTTCAAATTAGAGACATAATTGTACCAAAAGAAGAAGTCTATAGTTAGCAATTTAAAAATTCATAAAACTTGAAAGAAATATGCATAGTTGTATTTCTATTTTTAAAAAATGAACAAACAACAATAGCAAAAGCCCTTGAATTTGACCTTTCCTCACCAAGAATATAAACTCATTTAAATTAGAAGTCACTACAACAAAATAGTTCCTTCTTCAGACTCCTCCTTCAAGGATTCCTGTGGTCTCCTTTCACAATCTTTTGCTTGATCCTAGCTACAGACTCTTTACTCTGATTCAAGCTCTTGTGCTTTACTGCTCATAGAACTTCCGTTACCCCTTACAGAGAGAAGGCTCTCCTACTCAGCTCTCATAGCAGTGACCCTTGTATTTGTGCTTCCTGCCTACTCTCATTAGAAGACTGAGCTCCTGAAAACACTTAGTCCAGAATTCTGTTCACTCATTACCCCGGCTTCCAGCATCAGCAGAGAGGGCAATTACAGCTGTTCTCAAGCAGCTTTGGGTTTTAAGAACTGATGCTGTGATGAACACACTGCAGTTTCTCTGAAGCCAATATGAGTCAATTTTCGTCTCTGCTCAAACTTGTTGGCTCATGGAGAACTTGAAAACTTCATTGACCATGGGAAAGAATACTCCATCCTTCAGTGCCAAGCTCCCTTTCCTGCAGTTCTTCTCCAGCACTCAAAGCTCCCCTCTCCTGACTCCTTCACCTCTGTTCTAGCCTTTTTTTTAATGGCCCTCTCAGAATTTTGTTCAACCTGCCTCTTCCCACAGCTATTCTAATAGTGCCCTCCAGTGGCGAGTGCTTCAAGTGCAGTTAAGGAAGCTTGGGAGAATCATACTATTCATTCAACAGCCCCATGTGCCTAGGAAGTCTCACAGAGGCAGTCACTTCTAACCTGAACACTTTCTAGTTCCTTGTCCCACACAGACATACAGAAAATAGAATAAGGGAAGACAACAAAGAATTAGACTCTATACACTCTGTGGTCCCCTTATCAGAGACCATTCTGCCCAATAGATAACTAGGATATATGAAGGTTATAGCCACCATTTGTCACAGACATCAGAAGGGGAAAGGAAAGTTGGAGCTACAGAGCTCTGTCAGCTCTAACTGTCATATAATTACGGCTTCTTACAGAACCTGTGAACTAGAACATTCCGATGGCTCTGCAATCTCAGTTCTGAAAAGCATTCAAATATGAGCTCCTTAGCACTTCTTCCTTGGGTAGTGTACCAAAACAAAGACAGGATGTTCATACTGTCAAATTCTACTGCCTCAATCAGTTTAAAGTGGGGAAAATGGGCTATACAGAATGGGCAGCTGGATGCCAAACTATTTGGCTCTAAGAGAAACACTGCTCCCATCACTATACCTTGAGGTTTAATGATAGGATGCTCATTCTGGTGGGGCACAGCAGAGATATACATTTATGTGAGAGTAAATGCAATCTCCAGTGTGGTGAACAGCTTCATAAACTAAACAGTAGCCACTCAGGTCCAGTTTCCTGCAAAACCCAAAGAGCAAACATTGTCAATGACCCCATTTATACACTAGGCTCTACTGACCAGCTTGATATCATGAATGCCAGTAAATAAACCTGTGGAGAACATCCTTCTCTCAAGAAGGTGGAAAGTTTAGTTTCCTTGGCGATTAAAATATGCATTCAGACTTGGGAAGCGATGCAAAATGACCCTAAAACACCTTTCCAACATTCAAAACAGCATAATGTATACGTATTATATTTAATTCTCTGTGAGATTTTGATGCCTTCCAAATTTTTATTATTCAAAAACACTGTGATTTTGTGAAGTTTCTTTTATTTGGCTTTCTTATTAAAAAAAAAACAAAAACAAAAACAAAAATGGGCTCATGTAGCCAAGGCTGACTCAGAACTCATTATGTAGCTAATGAACTGGCTTTCAACTTCTGATCCTTGTATAGGGATTACAGCCTGGGTCCCCATGCCTGGCTACTCAGTGAATGATTTTAAATAGTTTTTTTTTTCTTTAGAGGTAAATTCTTGATCAAATGACACAATGTGCAACACTTTTTGAGAAAGATCTAATTGATTAATAAAAGTCTAAATCTTCTACCACTGCTGCCAGCAGTAATTGTACTACCTACACTCCCATAAACAATGAGCACACTGAGGAGAGAGGAATCAAGCAAACAAGCCCCATCACAATCCCCTCACAAACAACAGAATGCCTAGGAATAAGCTGAACCAAAGACGTGAAATAAATTACAATGAAACTTTTAAACACTGAAGAAGGAAGACTGGAGAGATAGCTCAGTGGTTAAGAGTACTGACTGCTCTTGCAGAAGACCCAGGTTCGAATCTCAGCACCCACATGGCAGATAACAACCATCCATAACTTGAGTTCCAGGAGATCCAACACCATTTTCTGACTTTCACTGGTGTTGCACAACACAGGTGCACTTACATGCATGCAGGCATAACACATACACATATATTAAAAAATAATATTTGAACACTGAAGAAAGAAACTAAAAATGATGTAAGAAAATGTAAACACTTCCCATGCCTGAATTCAAGAGCCACAGTAAGAAAAACAGCACATTACCAGCACAAAAACAGACTCATGGACCACTGGAGTAAAAGACCTAGATATAAACCACGCAGCTACAGCCACCTGTTTTTGACAAAGACACCAAAAATCATTTATTGAAAAAAAAAAAAAAAAAGACAGCTCTCTTTAAGAAATGGTGCTAGGAAAAGTGCATATCTACTTGAAAAAGAATGAAACTAGATCCAATCTCTTATGTTGTACAAAAATCAACTCAAAATGAATCAAAGAATTTATTTAGTAAGACTTAAAACTCTGAAACTGTTAGGAAAAAACACTTCCAAATTTAGGCATAGGCAAAGAATTTCTTGAAAGGACTCCAAAAGCACAGAAAATAAAAACAAGAACTGACAAATAGGGTTGCACAAAAGTAAAACCTTCTACACAGGGCTGGAGAGGTTGCTCAGTGGTTAAGAGCATGGGCTGCTCTTGCAGAGGACCCAGGTTCAGTTCCCAGCACTCACATGGTGGCTCTCAAGTCTCTGTAACACCAGTTATTTCCAAAACATCTGACACCCTCTTCTGGCCTCCGCGGGCATTGCATGAGATGGGTGTGCCTACATATATGCAGGCAAAACACTCATACACATAAAATAAAAAGAATAAGTCCAGTATTTTTTTAAATTCTCCACAGCAAAGGAAACAATTGAGAGAAGACACACTCTACAGAATGGGAGAAAATCTTTCATAGCTGCACCTCTCTCTGACAGATTAATATCTAGAATATATAAAGAACTCAAAAATAAAATAAATACTGGGCTAGTGAGATGACTTAGTGGGTAAAGGAGTTTGATAATAAACCTGACAGCCTGAGTTGAATATCTGGATCCCACATTGTTGAAGTATGATGTTTATAATTACATCAACATCATAATCACCTGAACAAATAGATTGATTCTTAAATTAATTTTTTAGGAGTGAGTCTGGGGCTAGAGAGATGGCTCAGCGGATAAGAACACTGATGTTCTTGCAGAAGACCTGGGTTCGATTCCCAGCACCCACATGGCAGCTAACAACTGTCCATAACTCCAGTTCCAGGGGATCTGACAGCCTTTTCTGTCCTCCACCAGACATCACACAATAAAAGGGCTCTTACCTACATACAGGCAATACACACATACTCATAAAATAAAAATAGTAAATAATAAATATTTTTATAAAAGAGTGAGTCTGAACCCAGAAGACACCAGTTCCCTTAGCTATCTATTAGTACCATCTGTCTCTCAGAACTGGACTAACAGCTCTCTCCTGTCTCCTGAATCTGTGCAAATGGACCCTACTATGACCTCACCCAGAGCCAATGCAACTGATTCTAGAATCCTGTTTCTCCTACCCTTACCCTTTATCAGGCCATAATGTATTCAAAATGTTTTCTCCAGCTTCAAGTTCAAGTTGCATTCCACCCTTAATCTTCACAGACCACCCTGCCTTATCATCCTTAGTTCACATTCTTCCAAGACCACAGGTCCTTCCCAACCTCCACTATGTTCAATGGAGGTGTGGTGCTGCTTTTCAAGGCTTTGATATGTTAATTCTCAAGCATTATCATATCAAATTAATTATCAAGATAATTCATTCATTATCTTTTTAGGTTGAGTATAAAACTGAGGTGGCCAAGGAGATGAGGGTCATCAGACCTAAGAGCTCATGGTTTTGCTGGGGTTAGTTAAAAGTGATTGGTTCTGATTATGTCCATTACTAAAAGTCTTTTCCACATGGAAGAAGAAAAATTGACTCCTGAAAGTTGTCCTCTGCTCTTCAGACACACCGTGGCATGCACACACACACACATAAACAAAATGTAAAGATGTTTTTGATTCATGTGTTTTTTTATTTATATGAGTGTTCTGCCTGCACATATTTAAATGCACCAGTGCATGCAATGCCACAGAGGCCAAGAGAGGGCATCGTGTCCCCTGTAACTGGAGTTATGAATGGTTGTCAGCTGCAATGAGGGCACTAGGCTCCACATCTGAGTTCTCTGCAAGAGCAGTCAGGGTTCTTAACTGCTGATCCATAGTATGTTTTCTCTGATTGATGGAGCCTAGATTTTTGTACATATGTACACACATGCGCATATATGTGCTTTATATATATATATATACATATATATGTCATGAGAGGAGAAGAGAGGCTGGGAGAAGGAAGGAGTCTGCCAGCAGGAAAGGAAAAAGAGGAAGAGGGAGAGAGGGGAGAATATGAGGTGGTAAATATGGTCAAAATGCACCACATAATCGAAAGAAATTGTCATTATGAAACCAAACACTACGTACAGTGAATATACACTAATAAGAATACTGAATTTTATACTTATCACTAATTTTTGCTAGTGTAGTTGGTAGGTAAAAATACAGTCAAGCTGGTTTCAGCCACACTGCTCCAGAAGCCCTGTAACTTTTTCATAACGGAAGCCTTGTGAGTGTCCGCAGATAGAAATAACTGGAAAAAATACCACAAGCTAAACAATAAATACCACAGCCTGAAAGGTTCACCAATGTGGTCTTGTGATAAACAGCTTATTGTTTACTAGGACCAAAGGGCCAAATGCATGTGCAATGAGTTTAAAAAATTCTACAGGCTTTTTTTCCTTTAATACTGGGAATTTTTATGTCAGCGTTCTTTGTTATTATGATAGCAAATTAGAGTTGGCTCTAAATTTTGATCTCTGATTAACATCTAGAAATTTGTTAAATAGAGAGTATTAAGGCAATTTTTAGAAAGCCTGGTTCACTTGATACATTTTTAAGCTATTTTTACGATTCCACTAATGAAAATAATAAATGAGGCTACAGTGGAGTTATAGCATGTACATATCTTGTTTTTGCCTTTGGCTGCTACCAAAACCTGAAGAACATAGAAAAAATATAGTCTCAGGGTATTTCCATAAAAAAACAAAATTATGGAAATTTTCAGGGTTATATACCGTTAACTATGAATCTTAGGTAACAAGATAGGGCAGGTCTGAAACCAATTCCAGGGATGCAATACTTTCACTGTTTTCTTTTCTATTCTACTGAAGTTTCAAAGAAGGTGACATAGAGAACTGGTTTAACAAATGTCCCCAAACTCTGCATATAAATAAGTTTTAATTCAATATCACAAATATGTCCTTGGTCTGTTCTCTACAAGAGTGTATCTATAAACACACTAGAAAGCATACTCATAAATGTGAAACAAAGCTTGCAAGAATAGAAGACATCTGTATTACAGACTCCAGGTCTAAAAAGTCCACTTGGACCATAAACAGGAAATATGATGCCAGAGGTTGAGTATCTAGCTCAGGGGATGGCTGGGAAGCATGCATGCTATGAACAGTATGAAGCAAAGGGACCTGAGCTATTTAGTGCTCCATGTTAGCCTGTGTCCCAGGCTCCTGTGCAGTAATTTCAAGTCATGAGGCTGTACTTTAGCAAGGCCTTCCTCAAAACTCCTTTCATTTGGCTCCACTAAGACACTATGATAGTGTCTTTTAATGTGCAAATACGCAATGAAGAAGTTATATTTATCCAAGAAGAGGTTTGATATTTTCCAAGACTTAACGTTTTGTTATTCCTGATAGGAGTGTCTCTGTGTATGATGGGACTGGCTATGTTGGATCTCAGGGCAAGGCAAGGCTCAACTAAGAGTCTTGAAGCAGAACCTTGAACTGGTTGAGGCTAAGGATTTCCTTGAAGTCCTGTTCTTCCAGCTCCCACTTCTAGAGTGCCTGAGATTACGTTATAGGCATGTATGCCTCCATCACCTCATTGAGGCAGTGCTGGGGATTGAATCCAGGGCCTCTGGTAAGTTAGGCCAGTACTCTTTCCACTGATCGACATCTGCAGCTTTCACCTCATAGTCTTTAGATGGGGATTGAGCATGCCAGAAAGACCATGATGTGAGAATTTTTTGCTCACATAGTACCGACTGGCCTAGAGACTGAGGTCAACCACATAGGGATTTAATGGTGTCTACACAATGACACCCAAACAAAAGTCCTGGGCCAAGGTTCAAGAGGTTCCTCTTGTTGACAGCACTTTACACATTTAGCACATGAATGCAATGAATCCTAACTCCACAGAATAGTACAGTGAGCCCTTCATGTTTGGAACACTACCCAACCCTGCCCTGTGCATCCCTTCCTTTGACTGAGTATTTTTAACACACATCATTTCCTTATAATAAGTCCTAACCATAAATAGAGATTTCAGTTGAGTTCTGTGTGTCCTTACAGAAATCATCTAGCCTAATGGTAATTTTGAAAATTCATCAAATTTGCAATTGGTTTAAGAAACAAGAAGCTTCACATGCAGAGTCCTGAAACCTCAGAATACCAACACACACAGGTACATTAGATAGACAACCATCAACCCACAACTGTGTATCTGACTAACCAGATACTTAATGTGTGGGGTTGACTTTCCCTATCTAATGCAAAATCCCAACCCACTGCACTGACATAGGGTACCCTTCAGACATAGGGAAAACTAAGGGCTTTCTTTGTTTTTGGAAAGATGATAGCTTTTGTGTTTTATAAAAGTTCACTCAGGTCCTTGACATCATTCTTATTAAGCATTAACAACAGAAATAGAATTTCAGGTATGTTCTCTTCTGCATGGGTAATTGGTTGATTGGGTTGATCTCTCAAACATAAATGTATGAAAAATGCTATATAATTTTCTAAAAGGTGGGGGGGCTAGAGAGATGACCCAGTGGTTAAGAGCACTGACTGCTCTTCCAGAAGATTTAGGATTGGTTTCTTAATTTTCTTATTGAATTTTTTGTGTTTCTGTACTTCACATAGAACATCTCAAACAATCTTAATCATCTTTATATCCCCATCCCCATTGGCACCCTCCCACAGCCTCCCACCACACACACACTGGAGCCCGTATACTCTGTCATCCCTGTTACTGCCCACTGTGTTGTCAGTGCCCACAGCCGTTCCCTAGTGCAAGCCCATCTGTTGAGTCTAATCAGCCTACCTAGAGCTCCTTGTTTTAGGAAAATCAGCTCTTCTTCATCTAGCAGCAATCAGTTGGTAACATCCCTTTAGATAAGATTAGGGTCTGCTGTTCATTTTCCCAGTTCTATGCCAGGTTACTGTCTGCCTGAGTTTGCATGGACTTGTGTATGCTGACAGCTATGCCATTGAATCATATGAGTAGATTCCCAGGAGTTTGTAGGGCTCTGTTTTCATATGGTCATGCCATCCTCCCTGGCTCTTACAATCTTTCTTCCCCCTCTTCTGTGATGGTTCCTGAGCCTTGGGTGGATGAAGTTTAATAAAGGGGTCCTGTCCAAGGACCATTATTTAGCAGACCCTTGATCTCTACACTTTGGCCATTTGTGACCTTTCATGTTCCTGGCCCTCCACTGCATGAGGAGCTTCATTATAAGAACTGATAGTGTCCTCTTCTTTATCCTGTTCTATGTTCCATGAACCTTAGATGTAGAGGTTGCATTGCAGATGTGTCCCTTAGGCCTGGGAAATTCATAGCCAACTCATCCACTGCTGGTGAGATGCAAACTTGTTCAACCCCTATGGAAAGCAGTGTGGAGAACCCTTAAAAAACTAAAAATGAATCTACCATTTGACCCACTATACCACTCCTTGGCATATACCCAAAGAACTCATCCTATTATAGAGACACTTGTCCATCCATGTTTGTTGCTGTTCTTTTCACAATAGCTAAGAGATGGAAGCAACCTAAGTGTCCCTCAATTGACGAGTGGATAATGAAAATGTGGTTCATTTACACAATGGAGTTCTACTCAGCAGTAAAGGAAGATGATATCGGGGCTGGGGAGATGGCTCAGTGGTTAAGAACACTGACTGTTCTTGCAGAAGACCTGAGTTTGAATCCCAGCAACCACATGGCAGCTAACAACTATCCATAACTTCAGTTCCAGGGGATCCAACAGCCTCTTCTGTCTTCCCAGGGCATTGCATGATATGGGTGCACTTACCTACATGCAGGCAATACATGCATACACATAAAATAAAAATAATAAGAAAGATGAAATCATGAAATTTGAAGGTAAATGGATGGAACTAGAAACTGTTATGCTAAGAGAAGTAACATAGACTCAGAAAAACAAACGACATATGTTCTCCCTCATATGTGGATCCTAGCACCAAATCCTTATAAGTGGGTATGTATCCAGACATAACTACAGGACCCAGGATAATGAAAAGGAACTAAGGAGGTAAAGGAAGAGAAATAACCTGAGAGAGAAAAATAGTAGGAAACAGGCGTTACTAAGGGAGATATGGATAAAAATGGGGTTATTTAAATGGGAGTGGGGAGGGAGGGTTATGCAAGGAACCTTGGGAATAAAGGAAAAGAAGGAGCTCAAGAGAGGTGGGGCCATAGAAGAAGGGTATATCAAGAGAGAAATGGGAAAAATGGGGGTACTTTAAATGGGGAAACTATGGCAAAAGAGTTAAACCATGAGAGAGAGAAATAATGCCTAGCTAGTTTTAACAAAACAGAGGAAACCACATTAGTCCAACAACCTACTGACAAATTATACATACATTATCTCTACATGAGTCCATGTGTATAGCTAAAGGCTACATAACAAGAAACAGTGCCAGACAGGAGATTTCTTCCTTTGAGTTGTTGGCAGGGTGATCAAAGAGACCCCCAAAATTACTCAGGCTATTGCCACAACCCTTGATGGCCTTCCAGAACTTGAAGGTAAGACCCTCTGCCAAAGATAGAACATACATTGGACACAGGATTTGAAGAAATAGACCTGCAACTGACCTGGAAGCCACTTCCCCTGAAGGCAAGCTCTCATAGCTTTGGAAAGCAATATAACAGTGCCAAGGGAAAATATCAATGGATGATCCAGTACCAGCTTCAAGACCAAATAACCACATCAACAGCCAGCACAGCATATGTCATTGGTGCAGTAGTGGCACTTTTATCTTGGGCGCAATCAACAGTTACCTAATTTGACTAAAAGCCCACTCAAAGGGAAGAAATTTAAGTGTGGTACTGTAATATAACCTAATACACATGGCCGGAGTGGTCATAGATCTTAGAGAAAACCCCCAAACTCTCGCATTGCTAGACTAATATGATCTTACTATGTGCAAAGTATGTATCCTTATATTTACAGACAAATATCCCAGTTACCAGTCATCAAAGGAGTTTATTTTGCAGCACTCAGAGACTAATACCAAGCACCACAACTGGTCACGCATGGACATTGTCTAGGATTGGTTTCTAACACCCTCTTGGAGGCTCACAACCAACTGTACTTCTAGTTCCAAGGAATCCAACATTTTCTTCTGATCTCTGTGAGTACCAGCTAAGCAAATTATATAGATACATACATATAGTTAAAATACTCAAAGACAGATAATTTTCTAAAAATCTTATAATAAAGGACTACACTTCTTAGCTACTGCCATATTCTCTCAATGACATCATCTTCCTGACCTATTAAAATGCACTTTATCTCCTCGAAGCTTTGTTCTAGACATTTTAGTCATTGTTTCATTCATTAAATAGTCTTCATAAGGAGATATGCCTGAGGTAAATTTCATCAGCTCTTATTAAAAAACATTGACCTTTTAAAATTAAAACTTCTTACTGCTTAGTAGAGTATTTTATTTTTAGATTACATGTGTGATAGTATTTAATTATGTTTATTGAAAATGATGACCATTCATACCAACTGGCTCAAATTAACATAATCATAATTATCAATTAACACAAATATGGAGGGAGAGGAAGATGAAGAGCAGAGAGGAATCTCAGAGTTATACTTGATGCTTATATAATTTACTCTTCACTGTGAAACAGCATCCATTCTTTGTGTCTTCCTCATTTGGGGGCCAAAACTGAAAGTTCACCCCTTCTCAACCTGGGACACATCCAGTTTTCATGGTAAAAAGAAAGGAGAAATACAGTCTGGCCATTCTTTGACTCTTGATGTCTTTGTTTGGAAGCTATTTATATATTGCACCCACTCACAGAAGAGCAGCCATAGTAAGTCACAAGACTGTGCTTACTCAAGGGATAAACTCCAAAGTCTCACCCAAACACAGCAGCACACTCAAAGCTCGTTCGAGCATTCTCAATCATCCCCCTCAGTAGAACCAATTTTTAGCTCTTTTCATTCAAAAGTATGTGAACTGAAAATTCAAGTCATCTTCATCCTATGTAAGATGACAGAGGGTCATCTGGGAACATTAACTTGACATGATAGACTTTAACACAAATGACAGAATGTATGATTCCAGTGGGGTGGGGAGCTATGGGCAGGTGCCAATGGGGAAGGGGGTATAGTGATGATTAAGACAGTCAATAAAATTTACCCCCCAAAAAAGATGACAGAAAAGAGTCTAAGAAACTACAGAAAACACTTCCATTTGGAAAAGAAACTTGCCATTTCCCCACTCATAGGATTTCTGTGGTCCTGCAAAGCAAATGTCAGAGTGTCCTGTTCTGGTGTGAGAAATGCTGATCATTTTGGCCCAAGTTCTGCTTCCTAATAGTACTCCACAACCTACTAGCCTCTTAGAGCCCTAACTTAACCTTCTTAACCTGCTGTCCTCTTTGACCACAGCTTACACGAACATTAAAGGCTGTGCAGCTTTCTGTTCTCTTCCTACATGTAAAAGTACAGTCTCATTTAGCTTATGGTGGTAAATCTTTTAATGATATAACTCAACTCAGTCTAAAACTGGTGATTTTTTTAAGTTATTTAATTCCAGTCAAAAATATGGGCCAAGAAATTTTATTCCTCATTCCTTGAATTTACCAGACTCCTCTAAGAAGACAATATATTTAAATTTTCTAGAAACTTCTCACAAAATTGAAACAACTTTTTGAGGCAGGGTCTCATGTAGCCCAGACTAGCCTTATACTCACTATGCAGCTGAGAATGACATTGAGCTTCTAATCTACCTTCTTCCACCTTCAGAGTTTATGTGCTTATGGAGCTCGAACACAGCTTTGTGCTTGCAAGGCAAACACTCTACCAACTGAGCTACATCCCTATCCCCACATCCCCACCTCAACTAAGTTATGTATAGAAGAATTTTTAAATTAATACAATTTATTTGTTTGTATTTTATGCATATTAGTGTTTTGCCTACATGTATGTTAAGTGCACCATGTGCATGCAATACCCACAGAGGCTAGAAAATGGCATCAGATCCCCCTGGATGGAGTTACAGAGAGTTGTCACCTGCCATGTGGGTGCTAGGAAGCAAATCCAAGTCCTCTGCAAAAACAGCCATTGTTCATAATTGCTGAGCCATCTCTCCAGCCTCATTTACAGAAGTTATAACAAAGGCCAGTCATATCCTTGGCTATATCCTTATCCAAAGGTGTAGTTTTAATCAATTTTTTAATTCAGAGTTTATTTTCATTTTCTGTTCATTGTTGAAAATCACCATCAACTGATCTGTTATATCCAGCCGTAGAACCCAGAAAACACTACCATTAGTTTCCCATATTTCTACCCATAATCATGAATTCCAAGTTACTCTAGCAACCTTCATATCAAGTATCAAATCCTTGCATAATGAACTACCATCTTTCTAGCTTCCAATAATAGATTCTTCAGCATTCATTTCTCATGTTTACCCCACTGGTCACACACAGAGATTCTCTGTGAATTGCCTAAGCCTAAGAGGCACATCTAGGATGCAATGTCTACATCTAAGACTCACGGAACACAGAACAAGGAATGATGAGAACACTAATGCATCTTTCAATTCTCATGAATGAACCTCCCTCATGCAACAGAGGGCCAGGTACACCAAAGTCCACAAATGGCCTAAACACAGAGAATAAGAGTCTACAGAGTGTGGGTTCTTGGACAGGACTCCTATATTGAGGTCCACCCACCCAGGGCTCAGGGACATTGAGGAAGATGAGGCAGAAAGATTGTAAGAGCCAGGGAGGAGGTGCATGACCATATAGAAATGGCCCTACAGGCTCCTAGGACCCTCATACAAACCACAGCAATGATGTCAGCGTGCATAAGACCCATGCAAACTTATGCAGACAAAAGCCCAGCACAGAACTGTGGGAATGAACAGCAGGCCCCAATCTTAGTTGAAGAATTATTGGCAGCTGATTACTACTGAGTGAGGAAGAGCTGATCTTCTTGAAGGGAGAGGCTCTAGCTAGGCTGACTAAACCCCTGTGGATGAACTTGTACTCAGGGACATCTGGGGACACTAACTTTACATATTAGGCCTTAACGAAAATGACAGGATGTATGAATTCCAGGGTAGCACTATGGGAGGGTGCCAAAGGGAAAGGGGGAAGGGGGTATAAAGATGATTTTCTGTATGAAATACACGACTTCAATAGAAACTTTTTAAAAAAGATAACGTCACATAACCTGTTTTTGTTGCAGCAGGTGTGTTTTAATGTTTAACTTATTTCACTTAGACAAGTTACACTATATGAGAAGTTATCCAAAATCCTCATTGGCTTACAAAAATAAGCATTCATTTATTATTCATCTTTCATATCTATCACTTCCTTTACTTCATAGCCCACGCCAGTCTCAGGCTAAAAGGGCAGCCTAATCCACACAACTAGGTCTTATGGCAACAGAAAGCAAGGCTGACCAAAGCACCAGATATCTCTGTAAATGTCATTTATAGGTGGTCTGCTGAAAAGAAATATAGGCCATTTCTTTTTGTACTCATTGACCAAAACAACTCCAAAATTGTCTTAATTTATGTGCACTGCTGTATCAACACACTATAAACGAGGACGTCTTTAAACAACAGAAATTGAGGCTGTGAACTCCAAGACTGAGATTCCAAGAATGTCTATCTATGTAAAGCCTTTTTTTCCTGGTTTTTTTAGTATCACCATCTATCCATGCCCTTAGATGGTGGAAGGGAAATTTTGGAAATAAACCAGTCCCATCCATTGGAATTTTGCCCTCATGATCTAATCACCTCCTAGAGAAGCCACATCCTGGTGCCAATACACTGCTGATTATGTAATCAACATGATGAACTGGGAGTTAGGGGTACAAACATTCAGACCATAGCATAAGAACCAACTAACCTTAACCATTAGAACAGGGCAGGGTAATAGTCCCACAAGGACAGACAGTAAGTAACTGCCTTCAACATGAATTAAAAATCTAGCACAGTCTCATCCATAGGTCTAACGCATTTTGTACTTACTGACTACTAAGTGTGAGGGATTACAGACAGTAAGGATATAATAAAATGCAGTCACTTGTTTTTAATTATTACAGACTTTCAAGGCACATTACCTATGCTAACAAGTGGCCAAACAGAGAATATACACAGATAATTTAGGATTCCTGACTCCTGTCCTTTTCTCACAGTTCTATAGGATCCTGCACGTCAACACCAAGGAGTTCGACTCCCAGGTTCTTGCCAATATATTCTGGAAAGATTCCCATTCAAACACATTCAAGTTGTTGGTGGAGTCCAGTTCCTTAAGTTAAAGATAAGGTCATCTTCTTTCCTGATAGAATGTACTTTAGTTGGCTGAAAGGCTGAAATATTTTTCCCTTTGATCAAATCAGAATATTGATTCAGACTGCATCAGAAAAAGAATAACTGCTTTCTAGAACATGCATAACTTAATCATCTTCTGAGTGATCAAGAAGCGCGTGTTCTTCCTGTGACAAGGATGCTCAGAATCAAATTTTCCATGAATATATAATATTTGTTCTTTTTTGTGGACTCCTTTAACTTGCATAAAAATAATGGGTTTGTTAAAATTTGTATACATCCAAAGCAGAGGATCAAGACGATCCCGATCAGATGAACCCCCACAGAAAAACGCAGGCACAGAAGCAGAAGGCGTGTTCGCAAGAAGGAAGAGGAGCAGCAAGAAGAGGGGAGGGGTGGGGTGGCATTGGGTGGGGGAATAAGCTCCTTCTGCTGCCTTAAAACTATACACGTATTACATGTGAATGAATATATGTAAATACACATTCTGCATGTGAAAGAAAACGCACTATTTTGTTTTCCTTTCCCTCATTTTCAAGGCTTCTTCCCCCACTAATAGTCTCCTTCCTGCTTTCATGTCCTGTGTGTGAATTTTTAATATGGATTTCCAATATGAGAGAAAACAAGATGCTTGTTTGCTTGTCTGTTTTATTTTGTCTAACATGATGATCTCCAGCACACTCCGTTTTCTTGAAAATGACATTACTTCATTGGTTTGTACAGTTCAATAAAATTCAATTGTGTCCATCTATCATATTTTCTTGGAATTCTTCTTTTCCTACATCCTTTCCAGCATTTGTGATGATTATTTTCTCAATGGTAACCATTCTGAATTGAGTAAACTGGATTCTCAAATGGGGAGGTGGGGGAACAGGAGGATCACTGGGGCTTGCTAGCCAGTTTGGTCAAAAAATGGAGAGTTCAGTGAGAAAACCTGTCTCGAGGGATAAGCAGAGAGGGATACAACAGGACACCTGATATACTCTTCTGGCCTCTGCACTCACATATGTACCACACACATACAACACACACAACATGCACAACACATACATATATACCACACACAGACACCACACAAGAAACACACACGCACAGCACACACATACACACAAATGTATACACATGCATACATACTGCATAATCGCCAAATACAACACACTCATATACCACATACACAACACACACATACATATATACACCTCACACAGACATACGTGTACACACATGAATCACACCACACATGTACAAACAACACCCCTGAACACACACATATAGATCATACGCACACACCCAAACACACAAGTGAAGATGAAAAGAAGGCAAACTAACACTCCACAGAACTGTCATGGCCATCATTTTTCACACTTGCTTGCCACATTCATAGAGAGCCTTTGTGGGGTAATGGGAATTTTTATCCTCAACTAAGAAAATTTGCTTCAGACATTTTATGTGTGTGAAAGTCAGTAAATGGGGTGTTTTGAAGAATCATTTTTTTCTCTTTTGTGACTTTGTTGTTTTTTGCTTTGTTTTCCTTTTTATTGGGTTTTGCAAATTTCATGCAATATATTTTGATCATATTTAGATCCCTTCCCATATCTGCACTACCTAGCCTGACAAATTTTCTATGTATAGAAAATTTTCTATATATTTATATATGTGTGTGTGTGTGTATGTATATGAGGGGCTACAGAGTGTCAGGTTTGTGTTCCTAAATGCCTTTTGGTGTTCGTTCATCCACTGGAGCCTGGTCAACCTACAAAGAGCCTCATTCTTAAATAAGTCTGATTCTTTCCTTCCCGGTAGCCATCTGTTGCCAAAAGTTCCTCAGGTAAGGCTGGTGTCTTGCACACTTCCTCAAGTCTATGCTGAGATTTTGCTCGTCTTGAGCTTCAGTGATACTTGTACAGGCTTTCATCATTGCTATGGGTTCATATGAGGAACTGACCAGTTGTCTGGATGTCTGGATGTTTCTTTGTGATCACTCACCTTCTCTGGCTAGTACAGTTTTTCCACTCTGTCTTCTGCAATGATCCCTGAACCTTAGGAGGCAAAAGTTAGATATACGTGTCCTATTCAGCCGTAAGAAGTCTGCAGCTTCTTATTCTCTGCATGTTGGCTAGTTATGGTTCTCTTTGTTAGTCACCATCTGCTATATGAGGGTGCTTCTCTGCTGAGAATTAAGAGATGCGTTAATCTATGGTACAACAGTAAGTCACTAGAAATCTGCTTAATACTATATTTAGCAGAATAATTTTATTAGTATCTCTCCCATACCCTGTGGGCTGTCTAGCCTCAGGTTCCTAGTCCTCATATTAGTGTCAAGTAAGGGCTCCATTCTATGAAGCAAACCTTAAAGCCAATTAGAAAGTGCTTGGTTACTCCCATAATATTTGTGCCACAGTTGCACTGGTGGGCATACCTGGCCAAGCCAGTTATTATAGCTCTCATGAGGCACAACTAGGTAAGGTTCGTGCTAAATTTTCTCTTCAGGTAGTTTTCATAGCATCTTTCAGCACTATGAAAGCTGGAGAGTTAGCAATGAGGCTTTGAGGTCAGCATCAGCTTGATTTCGCTTTGCTTATGTTACAGTGCATGTATGTACAGCAATATAGTCTTACTGTGAAATTATGTGGGTAACCAAGGCAGGGACAATGGCAGTATTGTTTGAGGGTCTATGGGACCCCTGGCTAACAACTTCAAAGAAAGAGTGCATTCTGGGCACTGAGCTTTTACTTTGCTAGCCTATGGTATCTAGTAGGGGCAATGTCTCCCTGTTATAAGGTAACTGCTTTTAATCTCTTTTTATAATGTTTATGCATATACTTTAATTACCCTCCATAGTAGTGAGCTCCCATATGGCTTTTTCTAAAGGCCTTTAGTATGAGTTATCTCTCCCCATACTCCCTCCCATTCACCATCCCTTTTAATCCTTCCTATTCCATTATTCCATTATCTTTTCCTCTTTATATCACTGCATTCTACCTCACTTCCCAGGAATCTTCCCCCTTGTACCCACACCCATGGCTGTTTTTTAGTTTCTTGACCCCTTG
The DNA here is from genome assembly GCF_000622305.1 of Nannospalax galili. Lineage (NCBI taxonomy): Eukaryota > Metazoa > Chordata > Mammalia > Rodentia > Spalacidae > Nannospalax > Nannospalax galili. The sequence continues at coordinate 2,821,198 of NW_008354705.1, read as the reverse complement.
GATTATCAAATTAAGACATGTCTCTAATATTTCAAAGCCAGCATCCAGCTATGAAAAAGAGAGAGAACATGTGATATTCTTCTTTCTGGATCTGCATTACCTCACTCAGGATGATTGTTTCCAGTTCCATCTATTTACCTGGGAATTTCATATTTTTAATTAGCTGAATAATATTCCATTGTGCATATGTACCACACCTTCATTATCCATTCATCAACTGATGGACATTTAGTTAGTTTCCAATTCCCGGCTATTATGAAAAGGGCAGTAATGAACACAGATGAACAGGTATTTCTGTAGTAAGGTACTGAGTCTCTGGGGTATATACCCAAGGGCCGTATGGCTGGATCAAAGGTAGATCAATTTTGAGCTTCTTGATGAATCTCCATGCTGATTTCCATAGTCACTGCCCAGCTTGCACTGCCACCAGCAGTGGGCAAGCATTCCCCTTTCTCCACATACTGGCCAATATCTGCCATTTTTTTCTGGATCTTAGCCATTTTAACTGGGGTAAGATAAAACCTCAAAGTGGTTTAATTTGCATTTGTCTGATGAAAAAAGATGTTGAAAATATTTTGAAGTATTTCTCAGGCATTCGTATTTCAACTTCAGAGAACTCCCTATTCTGCTCTTTGCCAAATTGTTAATCGGGCTGTTTGCTTTTGCTTGTTTGTTTCTAATGTTTGGTTTTCTTAGTTCTTTGTATATTCTAGATAGTAACTCTATCAGAAGTATAGCTGGGTAAAGATTCTCCCATTCTTTAGGTTGCCTTTTCATGAAAATGATAGTTAGTGTCCTTTGTTTTTTAGTTTCATGATGTCCCATTTGTCAATGTTACACTTAATGTTTGTGCTAAAGGAGTCCTTTCTGGAAAGTCCTTTCCTGTGCCTATAAGTTCCAGTGCATTTATTACTTTCTCCTCTCTCTGATTCAGGGTACCGAGTCTTATGTTGAGGTCCTGGATCCACCTGGAGTTAAATGTTGTGCATGGTAAGAGATAAGTATCTAATGTCATTTTTCTAGATGCTTTCTTTCTTCAGTGTGTATTTGTGGCTCCCTTGTAAATGAATCAGGTGACTGGAAATGCACAGATTTAAATCTAGATCCTCAATTCCATTGCACTGATCAACATGTCTGTTTTTATGCCAGTACCATGCTGTTTTTATTACTGTATCTCTGTAGTATAATTTGAAATCAGGGGTGGTAATGTCCCTCATATTTCTTTTATTGTTCAGGAATTTTTTTATATCCTGGTTTTATTATTTTTTTATTTTATGTGTATGAGTGTATTGCCTGCATGTATGTGAGTGCACCTGAGTTGTGCAATGCCATGGAGGTCAGAAAAGGGCTTTGGATTCCCCTGGAGCTGGAGTTGATGGTTTGTAGCCACCATGTGGGTGCTAGGAATTGAACCTGAGTCCTCTGCAAGAGGAGTCAGTGCTCTTAACCACTGAGCCATCTCTCCAGCCCCTATCCTGTGTGTGTGTGTGTTAACATATGAAATTTGAGATTATTTTTCAATTTCTGTGAATAATTCTGTTGGAATTTTAATTGGAATTGCATTGCATTTGTAGATTGTTTTTGGTAGTATGGTCATTTTTACAATATTAATCTTACAGGTCCAAGCACATGCGAGATTTTGCCAACCTCTGGCATCTTCTTTCATCTTCTTTAATTTTGAAAACTTATTAAAAGTATGTTCATAGTTCTGACTCAACATGCATTTGGGAAGAAAATAATTACAACATAAAATGAAAAGCCCAGACCAAGACAAGCAAAAGGGAAGGGGGTGACTACAAAGTGAACAGATAAGGAAGACAAGAGAAGCTTAAAATATTCTAATCACTGTTTTAAGGAAAGTCCCAGACAATAAGATATCCATAAATATTGAGTCAGCTGCTCTGAAAAAAAGAAAAGTAAATGAAACCCAAAGGAGCTCCTGGGAAATTTCAAAATGATATTAGCACAGTTAAAATTTCAATAGACAAGTTGGGAAATAAGATTAAGAAATTCTCAGCAAGAGTAGAAAGAAATGAAAAATATGAGAGCAGATATAAAGACATTTCAAGCCAAAAAATATCATTATCACTACCCAAGTCAGAAGATTTCCAAAACCAGATTAAGGACAACACAGGGAAGGGAACAATTACAAGAACGACAGACTGGAATTCTCTGGTGTGAAACCCCCACCAAGTCCCCAGCCATCCTTGTACAGAAAGGAAATAAGATCCACAGCAAAGTCCTGATGTGAAATAAGAAAACACAAGCAGTAAAAAGACCCCGAACGCCCCAGGAAACACAAACAAAGGATCTATTATTGACTTAAAGTCAAGGATAGTGAGCGGCCTGAAAATTAGAATCCCACGTTTCGTTTGGTCTCACTGACACCCATTTCCTTTCCCCCGTGCATATACCAAGTTGTGGTAATTTCTTAGAGAAATGGGGAATTATATTCACTTTCCTAATTTTCCTGAACCCCAAGAAAATCAGTCTTCCTATTGCTTCACATTTTCAGGGGCTTACTAGGTAGTCTTACATGGCTAATTCTGAAAATCCACATAGAGCAGTAATTACAGGAAGTTTAAATTCACTGGCCACTGCCTCAGCCTCTTCCTACCCTTCCATCGTTTACGCTACCATCAGAAATGATTTCTAAACAGTTCGTGTATTCATAAGTGTAAAATGCTTTACAGAGAATACCAAATGATGCCACTCAACTGCACATATTCTGTGTCTATTCTCCTTCATCTTCATGAGTACTCATTAACTTGTACTCCTAACAGTGTGTCAGGTACTATCCTAATGCTATGCAGCGTGTGAGCTTCAAATTAATGATGCTGATCGAACAGCGCAGACAGAAAGAGCAAATGCTGCATAATTTTATCTCAAAATAGTCTATGAAATGCAAGCTAATGTGCAGTCAGTAGTCAATCACTGGTGTGTGGGAATGAGTACAGAGCAGGAAAGAGACAGAGCGAGATTCCCTGTCAAGAGGAAACTTCTGAAAGTGATGAACATGTTTATTATCATGACTATGGGAAAATTTCATACATACACACATATGTCAACACATACAATTACATGTATTTCAGGGGCGGTCTTTAGTATGTCAATCACACACCAATTAAATACACAGAATTTTTGTTTGTTTGTCTTTGAGACAAAGTCTCTGTAGCCCCAGCTGACCAGAAACGTACTATGGAGAATACCAGGCCGGCCTCAATCTCAGAGATATCCTCCTGTCTCTCCCTCCCCAGGGCTGGAATCAAAAGTGCACACTACCAGGCCAGGCACAAATACTTTTTTTCCCTTTCATTCTTTTATTGTGCACAAAATTGTTAGTTTTATTTTGGCATGCCCAATTAAAATACATGTGTGCAGATTTATAAATATGGATATATTTATGATGCATTCAAAGGCCTTATATTCTAAACTTGGGTACCCTAAACATCTTTAAATTTATTGAACAGTGTCTCTAGGTCTATTAAGTATTTCACAAAACTTTAAGTGCTACTTGTTTATACGAAACAGTATCTGAGCTGACTGTTTAAGGATCTTATTTGTTAGATACCTTGTGGTTTCAGGTTTCCTTTCAAGATGCTTGTTTTAAGGTATCTCTTTTGTTTGTTTGCTTTGGAAGTATTTTGGTTTCAACATTTGGCCTGATTTGTGTTGCTTTTCAGACTGCTAAAGGCCTGAAAAATGGTTTGAGAAAACTGAACTTCAGTTGGTTTTAGGTTTGATTTAATATGCTAGTTCATCTTCAGAGCTGGAGATGAATTCTGGGACTGGTCTTCCTGATTATTCTCCCAGCCCTTCATCACGTTTCCTGCAGTACAGGCCTGTTTGGTGGGTGGGGAGCGTTTCTTTCAGGGAGACTGCTGGCTTGGATGTATCTCATACTTTTCTCCCCTGGAGCAACTCTTTTGCCTTTAACTCTCTTGCTTAATTCTGTATTAAACTGCCTTTATACTAGCTATTCCTAAATTCCCATCAGCAACCTGAAACCAGGAATCCTGGTTTGGCTTGGAATGGAGGTCTCTGATACCTGGAAGAGTTCCCCCAGACTCCTGGAGATGGCCACATGACAGCTATGCTTTTATTTTACTAACTAGCAGACTCCTGGGTTCGACAGAGTAGCACATGTCTTCTTCTGGGATGCCTTGTAAGAACTGATCTCCCCAAAATGGCCTAAACTAGTCTCTTGCCTCCAGGAGAACAGCTTGAGACAAAATGAGATAACTACAACAGGTTCAGAATAACTAATTTTTAATATTATCATGTTTACCTTGTAAAGATCACCATGTACTTGCACAAATACTTTTTTAAAGTCTAGTGTGACACCAGATGTGATGGCACACATCTTTAATCCCAGCTGTGGGGAGGCAGAGGCAGACATATCTCTATGAATTCAAGGTCAGCCTGGTCTACTCAGTAATTACAGATAGGCTGGGACTAGGGAGACCCAGTTTATAAAGAAGTCTACTGTAATAAATTAAACTGTGACCCACAAAAATGCATGTTTTAAGTCCGAACCTCCAGTACCTCATAATGTGACTTTATTTGTAGAAAGCATCTGTAAAGAAATACACTAAAATGAGGGCTTTAGCTGAGGTAGTGGTTCAGTTGCAGAATATTTACCTAGCACATGCCTTAAATTCTACTCCCAGCACATCAGAGAAATGTAATAGAAATCATCTTTAGTATGGTCAGAACCTAACCCAATATAACATTTTTGTAAGAGCAAGAGATTCACATACAAGCAACACACGTGCAAAGGGAAGATCTTATAGAGCCTCACAAAAAGATGGCCACATACAACATTCTTTTTTTTAATATTTTATTTTTTTTAATATGTATGAGTGTATTGCCCACATGTACGTGAGTGTACACATGTCATGCAATGCCACGGACATCAGAAGAGGGCTTCAGATTTCCCTGGAACTGGAGTTAAGGATGGTTAGTAGCTGACATATAGGTGCTGGGAATTGAACCTGGGCCCTCTGCAAGAGCAGTCAGTGCTCTTAACCACTGAGCCATCTCTCCAATCCAAGTCAACATTCTTAAAAGAGCAACCTTATCGATATTTATACTCAACCCGTGAAAATGTTTTGATAGACTGAACAGACTCCAGTCGATGAACTCACACTGAGGGATATCCAGGTACACAAATTTGACTCAGCAATTCTTAACATATATGATAAAATGCATGAAGTCCTGTGGGCAAGTTATGGAGGTAGGGGGTGTAGACAGAGATGGTGGAACTAACTGAGGTTAAGATATATTGTATGAAATCCATAAAAATCCAATAAAGTATACTTTTTAAAATTTTCTTAACTTACATTTATTTGTGTGTGTGTGTGTGTGTGTGTGTGCACGCAATGTATGTGAGTACTACCACAGGCATATGGAGGTCTAAGGACAGCTTTTGGGAGTTGATTCTCTTCCACTATGAGGGTCCTGTGAATCAAACTCAGGTCTTCAGGCTTGGCAGCAAGCTCCTCTACCTGATGAGCCATAGCACAGGCCCTGAGAAACTTTTTGTAACCTATCTAATTTAACCTACCTTGTTCTGACCACTGTCCCAACAAACTATTAGAATATATCCAACAAAATATATACTAATAAATATGCACACAATAGTAATATATATGAACAGTAGTTATTTATATTTATGTAACTCGTGCTCTATTTTCTTTGCTTTGCTTTATTTTGGACTGTGTTTGTTGTTGTTGGGTTTTTTTTTTTTTTCCTAAAACTTGCTATTTATACCAGGTTGGCTTTGAACTCACAGAGATCCACCTGCCTCTGCCTCTCAAGTGCTGGAATTAGAGGCGTGTGCCACCACACCTAGCTGTGCCTTATTTTCTAGATAAATGATTTCCACTGTTTGTTTGTTTGTTTTGAAATAATCCAGCACTTCTGTTGCAATTAGAAAAAGTCATACAGTGTTATGCAGAACTATTCATGGGATTCAATATGAGAACCCAAGCGACAAAGGAGCCACAGCAGAAAACGTGCAACTTTCTCATTCCAAAAGAAGGCTGTAGCTAGAAGAGCAAACAGAGTGATTTTACAAAGACAGCTCAAAGGAAATTGGTAAGTGCACTTTAAAAATCTTTCTATAAATATTCAGGAGGAAGCTGGCAGACTCTAAATTGCTGATACTGCTGTTTCAAAGAAGCAAGCACACATACAGGAAAGACTGCACAGAACTATAAACGAGCTGTTCATTAAAGATACCTATGTAAATTACAAGACAAAAGGGAATATTCAATATAAAATGCTCTCCTTTGTTTTTTTAAACGCTTTACCAAATGAGCTTTAAGTTGACAGTGATTGCCAGCAATGTTTTTGTTCTGCGCTTCAGGAGGCTTGCTTTTATTCTTAATTACTTTTGTAACTACCACACTTATTCAATCACATATGTTAATAGTCCATAGATTTCTGTACACCTGTTTCTTCCAGCTGTCTGAAAGGCTGGTTCTCTAACATCTGGATGGAATTGGTGGTTCCATTTCCTACCAGAGAGAGAGAGAGAGAGAGAGAGAGAGAGAGAGAGAGAGAGAAAATCCAAGGATCAGTATGGGTTTTTTTAACTTAAGCTTTTCTTATGTTTTCTCGATGTATATTTCTTATTGAATTTTTAAAAATATTTTATTTACTATTTTTACTTTATGTATATGTATGTATTGCCTGCATGTAGGAAAGTGCGCCTGTGTCATGCAATGCCCGCGGAGGACGAAAGAGGCTGTCAGATCCCCTGGAACTGGAGTTATGGTCAGTTGTTAGTCGCCATGTGGGTGCTGGGATTCGAACCCGGGTCTTCTGTTCCGGGTCTTCTGTTAAGAACAGTGTTCTTAACCACTGAGCCACTTATTGAATTTTTGTGAACTTAATACAAAACATCTTAATCATCTTTATACCCCCATCCACATTCCCATAGCCCCTCACCCATCAGATTCTATGCATTCTGTCATATCTGTTAAAGCCTATCGAGCCAAGTTTGTGTGCCCAGATGTCCCTCAGTGCAAGTTCATCCACTGGATTCTAGTCAGCCTATCTGGAGTCTCTCCCTTAAAGAAGTTCAGCTGTCCTCTACCCAGCAGTAATCAGTTGCCAATAGTTCTTCACCTAAGATTGGGGCCTGCTGCTCATTTTCCCATTTCTGTGCAGAGCTTTTGTCTGATTGAGTTTGCATGGGTCTTGTGCATGAGGACACCATTGCAGACAAAAGGTGAGTGAACGTCCATTTACTTGTAATGATGCAATGCTATCAGAATAAATTTGGTGATACCCTCTTTAATTACCAGAAGATAAAGACTAAAAGACAGATATTTCATTTATGTGAAATAAAGGATGCCTCACAGATATAAAATAAACCTCTTTACAGAAGGTTTACAGCCCCCATGGTGCTTTACTTGAACTTACGAAATTCAAGGCTTGGCTGTAGAGTCATCTTGGTTACTAAAATTAAAGCAAAAATCAAGTACTTAAAAGCCAGGCATGGTGGCACACACCTTTAATCCCAACTCTTAGGAGGCAGGGGCACGTGGATCTCTGTGTGATCGAGACTAGCCTGGTCTACGTAGCCAAGTCCAAGCCAGCTGGGGCTTCCGGGAGATGCTGTCTCAAAAACACACGCACGAAAAAACTTAAAATGCTTTAACAAGATGTTTTCCCCATTTTTTATTGAGAAAATGTTTGCTATGTTTCTTACAGGCCTTTGTCTTCAATTCAGAAGAGAGTGCCCTGATCGCAAGGAACGGGGAAAGAAGTAGAGGAGACGAGCAGATTAGCTAAGTATCGAAGGAGACTGTGATAAGGAAAACTGCAGGCAGGAACTGGTTTGTAGAGAGTGCATCACCTTTACAAAGAGACAATATTAAAATGGCTCACACAACTAAGAAAGTCCCAGCGAATAGTTATCTGACCCAGGTTGAAGTGAGCACTAAACATGGTGCTGTACATTGATGCGATCAACACTGAAATGCTGTGGACATTATTTATTCAGCCATAGTAAATGAGTCTAACAACTGGGTTTTTAGGATTTTTTTCTGAGTTATTTGCAGCAGACTTATCCTATGGTTGTTCCTTGTTGTATGACTGTCTATAATGCCAAACACTGGGGGAAGGGATTGAATTCTAATCACAAACATCTACTAATCACAAAAACGAAATCCTGTTTGGCCATCAACTTAATGCGACTATTTCCAATAGAAGAGGACAGACTTTATTATGGTAAATAAGTGTTTAAAAGATAAAAAAAAAATAAGGTGAATAAGAGTGAAAAAAGCAAAGCATGGTGGTGCTAAGCAATGGGAGATAAATGGAAGGCCTTGGAAGATGAGCCAGAGCGGAGGAAGCCACAATGTAGAAGTCATTTGTGAGAATCAGTAAAGAAAAGGCTCCACAGCAGGTACAAGCAAAGACAGCTCAGCAGTTTTTTAACTGAGTAAAAATAAAAATAGAGTTGAAACTGGACAGTGGGTGAGGGTCTATCTACAAAGCTTTGTCAGTTCCCCTGTTTGGCTGCATCTAGTAGCATGAAGCTTTATGCTATGATGGTTAATTTTGATTGTCAATGTAATGGCAATGCCTTGGGCATTACTGAGGAATACTTTAGGGTATGTCTATAGGGGCCTTTCCAAAGAGAATCAACCGAGAGTGACAGATCTACCCCGAATGTGGGCATCGATGTTACGGTAGCAACAAAAGCCCCTTAAGAGAAAACTGGTCAAGAGAATAAGAACCTCTGGCCTGGGTGAGCCTTACCTCCAGTTTTACCAGGTCGATCTCCTGGTCACAGGGCCACCCCTAGGAAAGTGGGTATGCAAAACATACAGGTGGACTCTCTAGTGCATTGATAAGATGGTGAACTTTTCCTGCCCAGAATCCCAGTCCCTTAGAATGCAGTGCTTATGGGCCAGGCCACAGACACGTAGCTTTCCATAAGAAGAATTCTTCAGAACAGTGCAGCATCTCCTTTTTGCCTCTTTTCTAAGCATGCTTTCCTTAACACTCTAAATTGCCCCAACATTTTTGGGTTCTTCATTTTTTTTTCTCTAAAACTCCCTTCCTCTCCCCAGCATATAGTTGCTAGTCCACCATGAATCTGACCTCCCTGCCAGCTACAAACCAGCATGACTTTATGACTTTTTTCCTTCTCTCCTTCATTCTCTTCCTGGGGGCAGCTGTGGAGATTCACAGCTTGCCAGCCCTAAGGGTTTGTGTTTAAATTCTAATACAATTGTCCTAAAGCTTCCATTTAAGTCCATTCTTGAATTCTTTTATGAATGAGACTAAGAACCTTGAAAGGAGACCCCATTTTCCCCTGTATCAACACCATACTGTGGGGTGAGATCTAGGACATAATCAAAAAGGAAAAATGAAAAATCCAGTTGACCACTCACATCCCTTTTCCTGATTCCCCATCTACCCAGAAGTGAGCCAAATGCTGCCATGCCTTCCCCTACATGATGGGCTGCGTTTCCTTAAACAGTGAACCAAATTAAATCTTTCCTTTCCTAAACTTCTTTCAGATTTTTGATCACAGCAATAAGAGAAGTTGCAAATAACATGTATACCCAGACAAATCTTGCAACAAAATGTATATACCGAAGGATATAATGTTAAGTGAAATAAATCGGACACAGCAGGACAAACACTAAAGCTTCTTTCTCATATGTGGAAGCTAAAAGTATCAATCTCAATGCAGAACGGTGGTGAGGAAATGGTAGAAAGGTAGGAAAAGACAGAGGAAGGTTGGATAACAGGTGTTGAAATATTATTAGATAAAAAGAAAAAGTATTTTCCCATAGCACAGTGGGATGAATACAATTCACAATAATTATTTTATATTTATGAAATTATAAATTTATATTTATATTGGTTATATAAATCAATGGAAATGACAAGCAACTAGCAACACTGATTAACCTAATTTGCTGAATGTACACTGTGTGCATGTTGAAATGTATGTGCTCTATAACTTGTAAATAGCCCATTATAGAACAATAGGCTTGATAGACATGGAGCTTGAGTCCTCCCTCAAGATCAGCAGCTTGTAAAAACCAGGACCCCAAACTGCAGAACTCTGGTTGCTGGTCAGAAGAATGGGATCTGAGTCACCTTTCTGGCCCTGGTCTCACTGTGAGAAGATCATTAGTAGATAACTATATTAACTTCATAAGGTCTCTATGTAGCTGGAGGCTTTCTGATTAGGAACAAGGGCATACCACTGTCTTTTCCTCTAAGAGTTAATCCAAATGGACCTGACAATCAACTTGACAAGAAAATGTCTTTCAAGAAAGCTCCCTGTTTCAGAAGTCTCAGAAATAATAGAAAGCCTGTCTGAAATGCAGACCAGGGCAATGTGCCCTTTGGCCATTATCCACTTTCATGGTGGACAATGAGACAGTGTTGTCTACTCTGCCATGAAGTACCTGTCTTCTGCATTATTGTCTCTATCCTGTCTTAGTTCTTTCAACAGATATCACAAGGACCAGGGAGCCAAGTAGAGTCCAAAGTAAGATCCTAGAGATGATAAATGTGTACTGTTATTAAACACTAATCTAAACTATAAGTAAACTTTCTCATAAAAATATCTGGAAGGAGTGAAATATCCACACGATGTGGATGCTGATAAACAGCTTGTTTCATTAGACAGGCTTGTTATGACATAATAACTAGATTTTGCCATTATTCCAATGAAATTCTATCAGTCAATAAACTTAAACCAGTACCACAGATCACACAGTCTGACTTTCCATTATCCAACTCTAAATATGAGTATATGTGACATTTGAGGAAAGATGGCAGTATGCAGGACAAATATCAGATTAAAAAAAGCAATGATAACCTTTGAGAAAGTAATGAGAAATGACAAAAAAAGACACTCAAGTTAGAGTCTTCACTGACATTTAAGAAAATCTCCTTCCATCAAACTAAATACAGTGTTATAAAAGTAAAAACATCAGAAAATGAGTGATTTCTTGAAAAACAAAGATTTGGTTTGGGTGAAGAAGTTCAAACTCAACCTATGGTCCTGCCACCCAATTCTAATGCCACCATAGTGTTTTAGGTATAGCAGATGCTGGCGCCACTTAGAGATTTCAAAGAAGGCTCTGCTGGATCTGAAGGAAGAGAACAAACCTGTGTCCTTTCACACTGGGAGGAGTGTTAGCAAAACTCCAGGAAGGGAAGTACATCAGACTAGAAACTTGTAGGTCTTTTGGCTTCCAAGAATTCTGAGAGTAAGGAAAACTTCAAAGGACTTCAGGGAAACAAAACGGAGAACCTGATCTGGCCCAGGCCTCATAGACTGATAGTTTTCCAAATTGAAAACATTTGTGGAAATTTTAGAACTCCCTTTGCCAAGATGATAACCCATACCAATTAACTCACCCTTGAGAATGGGGCAGAACCGTTCATATATGAGAGGGTTCACCAGTTGATCTCACTGCAGACCAAGTTTGAGAATATGTGTTCTGGCTACTTTTGACATCAATAGCACATTTGGAAATGTGTTAGAAATGGTATATTAGAGGATGGGGATATGGCTCAGACAGTAAAGTGCCCACTCCTAAAACTGGAGAACCTGAGAAGCCCGAGGCCCACATAAAAGCTAGCTATGATGTCATACACCTGTAACCCCAGGACTCAGGAGGAGGGCAACAGGCAGGTTCCTATAGAGTACTGGCCAGCCAGTCTAGTTGAACCAATGAACTAAATCCAGTCCAGGTTCAGTGAAAGACTCTATTTCAAAACCTGTAATGATGATGATGATGATGGTGGTGGTAATAATAATAATAATAATAATAATAATAATAATAATGAGAACAACCAAGGAAAATACTCAGTGATGACATCTGGCATTCACATGTACACATACATGAACATGTACATATACCACACACATATATACATATACAAACATGCATACACATGTTAAATTAGGTCCTACTCCAGACACCCTAAATCAGAATTTATATTTGAATGAGATACCCAGGGATTTATGTGGACCTAAAGCTATAAGAAGTTCTAGCTTGAGCTTATAGACTGGGAATCCAGACCAATTAAACCAAGCATGGGTCCTAGGCATTGACACTCCTAAGGTAATTCCTATGCAACCAAGCAGAAGATATTTCCCCCAAGGTATTGCAATTGGGATGACCGGACTAGAAGATTGACAAATCATCACCTGATACATCATTGACCTTCAAGTAATGAAACTACTGCAATTCCCTTCTCCCCATCAAGCAACCCAATAGCCCCAAGCTCAACATGAGGCATGAAGTGGGTGAAGAAAAACAGACATATGCGTGAGAGAGAAATAGCCATCCAAGGACAGGTAGTTCCTAGCAGAACACATTCAGAATACTTGAAATTCACTTACAAAACAAAATAATGTTGTCAATGAATCACATGTTTAAGGTTAAATTTTAATAGATTAATTAGAGAAAACATTACCTGCTAAAAATTAACAAGTCCATTCAAACTGAATATAACATATAGGTAGATAGATCTTTGTGTAGAGATAGATCTTATGAGGTTAAAGGCTTAAGTAATGAGCTGTGATTCCTATTCCCTCAGAAGGACACATAAATTAATAAGCCTTGGTACATGAGAACATGATCTTAAGTAGAAATAAGGGCTTCGCAGATGCGATCAAGTTGTGATGATATCATTCTGGATTAAAATTGGTTTTAAATCTGATAACTGGCATATTCATTGGGAGTGAGAGGTTGAAAAACATGGAGGGAACACAGGGTGGAAGACCCTAAAAAAAGAGACAGAGTCTATGTTGGAACAGTCCAAGAAATGCCAAGGATGGCTCACAACTGCCTGAAAGTGGAAGGATTCCTCAGGAGTAGTCCAAAGGACTCCTGGACTTCAGTCTTCTAGAACTGCTAAAGAACATGTTTCTTTATGGATTATGCACCAAGGCATAGCCATCTTCAAAAAAGCTCCTGTCTCCAAAGGTTGTTAGGTATAAATGCCTAACGTAAGAAGATCAATGAACTTCTCAGCTAAAAAACTTAGAGCTAGAATTTAGTGAACTAACTTCGACAAATTTTTAAAAGACTGAAATATAAGGTTTAGGTTGTTGCTGTTGTTGCTTTTTAGATGAGAAAATATTTCTCAAATACAAATGCAAGAAGGCAGAATATAGCCAGGTACAGTTGCTCAGTCTGTAGTATCAGCACTTGGGAGTCTGAAGCAAGAGGATTGCCATGAGTTCTAAGCCAGCCTGAGTTAAACAGTGAGTTTAAGACTAGCTTGGGCTACTGTGTGAGACACTATCTCAGAAAAGATGTAGGAAAAGTCTCCATATCTGAGGGTCTATGTCTGATGAAAACAATGATGAACAAATCACGTAGCCAAATTGCCAAGATTCCAAACAGAGGCTTCAAGGTAAAGATAAAAATGAGATTTCAATGATGTGCAATTTATCTTAGAAACAGTTGAATCTAACTTAACAAAGACAAAGGGGGAAATATGCTACATACGCTGTTTGCATTAAGAAAACTAAAACATATGAACCCCTGATACATATCAATAATAAATAAATTATTTTAGATAGAAAAAATTAATAACTATTTACTCAGTTGTCCCAACTCTCCTATGTACAAATTCATTTTTTTAATTAGAGAGTGTCTACAAAATTTTAGAATTTTTTTCGACCTTGAAAGTTGCAGAAGTGATCAACTTTTACTGCTTTCACATCAAGGAAAACTATTAGGGTAGACTGTGGTTTGAGTATGAGATGTCACACATATACTCATGGGTTTGAATACTTGGTGCCCAGCTGGTGGTGCTGTTTAAAGTTATGAAAACTTTAGGCAATGGAGCCTTACTGGAGAACTGGTCCTTGGGGCCTGACTGAGATTTTATAGCTTGGCCCCACTTGCTGCTCCTGAGTACAGAACTACTGGGATCAGCCAGATTCCTGCCTCCATGTGGTGAAGGAAGCCAGAGTGTACCTGACTGGAACCTGAATTGGGCTTCTAGAGGTACCCCTGAAACTGATCTGAAGCCATCAGTTCCCTCCAAAATAAACCTGAGAGAACCTGAACCCTGTACCAACCAGCTTTAAATAACCAACAAAGAAAGGATCTAGGCACCCAGATAATACAAACAGAAGCATACTTCAACTTAATTCTCATATCAGAATCATAAACAACAAAAGAAATTCACATGGCAAAACCACAACAAAAGAATAATAAAATGGAAAGCCAAAACACTATGTCCACACCAAACTTCACCAATCCTGTAGAAGAGTTCTACAAGGATAACCCAGGACATTGAATTTAAAAGAAAAATCATAAACATGATCAAGGAATTCAACATATTTAAAGAACACATGAACAAACACATCAAAGAGCTAAAAGAAGATAGGGATAAACTGCTAAATGAATTCACGAAAGAGATAGAAACATTGATGAAAATTCAGGCAGAAATGAAGAAGGAAGTACAAAACTCAACAAGCCAACTTGAAACAACAGGGAAAAGCCTCACCTCTAGAATGAATGAAATGGAAAACAGAATATCAACACTGGAGGATAAAGTTGAAGAACTGGACCACTCAAGAAAATAGTACAGAAAATTAAAAAAAATAGGCATAGAGGAAGGAGAAGAATTACAGGTTAATGGTGTTGACCAGATCTTAAACAGGATTCTAGAAGAGAGTTTCCCAAAATTAAGGAAAGACATCCCCATACAAATACAGGAAGCACATAGAACACCAAATAGACAGGATCAGAAAAGAAACTCCCCACAACATATCATAGCAAAAACACTAAATGTACAGAAGAAAGAGAGAATACTGCAAGCAGCAAAAGAAAAACAAGTCACATACAAAAGAAAGTCCATCAGCAGACTTATATGTTCAAATGATGAAAGCCAGAAGAGCCTGGACCAAGGTATTTCCAGCTCTATATGACAATAGGTGCCAGCCCAGAATACTATACCCAGGAAAAATGTCTATTATAGTTGAGGGGGAAAGAAAAATCTTCCATGACATGAATAGCCTGAAAGAATACATGTCCACAAAACCAGCCCTTCAACGAATACTTGAAACAATGCAGAGAGCAGAGAGAGAAACAACTAAACCCCAGGTGCAATGAAAGAAAAGAAACACAAAATTCACACAGAGAACATGAACAGCAATCAAAACAAGGGCAACAAATACACACCTTTTAATAATAACCTTAAATATCAATGGACTGAACTCCCCAGTCAAAAGACATGGGCTAAGTGAATGGATTAAGAAACAAAATCCATCTCTTTGCTGTCTGCAAGGAACCCATCTCACCTTCAAGTACAGGCAGTACCTTAAGGTAAAAAGATGGAAAAGAATATTCCAAGCAAAAGGCACTAAGAAACAAGCAGGGGTTGCAATTCTAATATCTGACAAAAATATAGACTTCAAAGTAAAACTAATCAGATGTGATAAGGAGGGTCACTTCATTCTGATCAAAGGAGCAGTTAACCAAGAAGATATTACAATCCTTACCATATATTCACCAAATCCTGGTGCATCCAACTTCATAAAAACAACACTACAGGACTTTGAGACACAGATTAACCCCAACTCAACTCCTTTATAGTAGGGGGGGTCAATACCACATTGTCTCCATTAGATAGGTAAACAGGACAGGTAAATAACAGAGAGACATCTGAATTTTACAATACCTTACATCAAATGGACCTAACAGGCATCTTTCAATTATTCCACCCAAACACCAAAGAATACACCCTCTACTCAGCACCTCATGGAACTTTTTCAAAAATTGACCACATACTGGGCCACAAAACAAACCTCAACAAATATTAAAATATTGAACTAATTCCATGGATCCTATCAGACCACAAAGCAGTAAAGCTCAAAATCAACATTGGATGAAGCCCTAGTCACTATATGAACTCGTGATAAAGTTGGAAGTTGGAAAGAGCCCAAATAAATGACCTAACACTGCAACTCAAGACACTGGAAAGATAAGAACAAATGAAACCCAAACTCAGGAGAAGAAAAGAAATATCAAAAATCAGAGCAGAAATTAATGAAATAGAAACAAAGAAAACAATACAAAGAATCAATGAATCTAAGAGCTGGTTCTTTGAAAAGCTAAACAAGATAGACAGAACTTTAACCCAGTAAACAATGACCTAACACTGCAACTCAAGACACTGGAAAGATAAGAACAAATGAAACCCAAACTCAGGAGAAGAAAAGAAATATCAAAAATCAGAGCAGAAATTAATGAAATAGAAACAAAGAAAACAATACAAAGAATCAATGAATCTAAGAGCTGGTTCTTTGAAAAGCTAAACAAGATAGACAGAACTTTAACCCAGTAAACCAGAAGAAAGAAAGAGCAAATCCAAATCAAAAAAATCAGAGATGAAAAGGGAAACATCACAACAGACACCCAAAAGATCCAAACCATTATAAGGGAATATTTTAAAAATGCATGCACTACTAAATCTGAAAGTCTAAAAGAAATGGGTGGATATCTGAAATCATGAGAACCCCCAAAGTTAAACCAAGAAGAGATCAACAGTTTAAACAAACCCATAACATATAAGGAAATTGAGACAGTAATACAAAAGCTCCCAAGTAAAAAAAGCCCTGGCCCAGATGGATTTACAGCAGAATTCTACCAGACATTTAAAAAATATTCCCAACCAAGACTACTTAAATTATTCAAAATGATAGAAACAGACTTCCAAATTCCTTCTATGAAGCCAGCATCACTCTAATACCAAAGCCAGGTAAAGACACAACCAAAAAGGAAAACTATAGACCCATATCTTTAATGAACATAGATGCAAAAATTCTCAACAAAATACTTGCAAGCCGCATACAGGCACACTTTAAAAAGATCATTCACCATGATCAAGTAAGCTTTATTCCAGAGATGCACAGGTGGTTCAATATACGTAAGTCAATAAACATCATTAATAATATAAATGGACTCAAAGACAAAAACCACATTGTCATTTCAATAGATGCAGAAAAGGCTTTTCAGAAAATTCAGCATGCATTTATTTTCAAAGTCCTAGAGGGAATTGGGCTAGAGGGAACATACCTCAACATAATTAAAGCTATACACAACAAACCCACAGCCAACATCATTCTAAATGGAGAAAAAGTAGAAGCATTCCCACTAAAATCAGGAACAAGATGAGGGTGTCCACTATCAACACTCCTTTTGAATACAGTGCTTGAAACTCTTGCTAGAGCAATAAGATAGGAGAAGAAAATAAAATGAGTACTAATCAAGAAAGAAGAGGTCAAACTATTACTTTTTTCAGATGATATGATACTCTACCTAAGAGATCCCAAAAGTTCCACCAGAAAACTCCTAGAACTGAGCAACACTTTCAGATAGCGGCAGGTTATAAAATCAATTTACAAAAATCAGTATCCTTTCTATATACCAATAACAAGCAATTGGAGAAAGAATATAGGGAAATGCTCCCATTAACAATTGCAACAAAAAATTAAAATATCTTGGAATAAATCTGATGAAAGACACCAAAGATCTCTACAATAAAAATTTCAAATCATTAAAGACACACCTTGAGGAAGACACTAGGATATGGAAGGACCTCCCATGTTCGTGGGTTAGAAGAATTAATATTGTTAAAATGACCATCCTACCAAAAGCAATATAAAGAGTCAATGCAATCCCAATCAAAATCCCTATGACATACTTCACTGAATTAGAAAAATGCATCCTTAAATTCATATGGAGGCACAAAAGACCCTGGATAGCCAAAGCAACCCTGAGCACAAAGAGCAATGCTGGGTAGATTACTATACCAGATCTCAAAGTATATTACAGAGCCATAGTCATAAAGACCACTCAAAATCCCTATGACATAATTCACAGAATTAGAAAAAAAAAGTCTTTAAATTCATATGGAAGCACAAAAGACCCCGGATAGCCAAAGCAACCCTGAGCACAGAGGGCAATGCTGGGGGGATTACTATACCAGATCTCAAAGTATACTACAGAGCTATAGTCATAAAAACAGCATGGTACTGGCACAAAAATAGAAATGTAGATCAATGGAACATCATTGAAGATCCAAACCTGAGTACATGCAATTTCAGCCACCTGATATTTGACAAAGGTGCCAAGAACACACAATGGAGGAAAGACAGCATCTTCAACAAATGGTGCTGGCTAAACTGGATCTCCACCTACAGAAGAATGAAACTAGATTTTTATCTTTCACCTTGCACAAAAGTCAACTCCAAATGGATCAAAGACCTCAATGTGAAACTGGAAACCCTGAAACTATTAGAAGAAAATATTGGAGCAACTTACAAGATATAGATGTAGGAAATGATTTTCTAAGTCAGACAGAAGTTGCTCAGGAATTAAGGTCAGCAATCAACAAGTGAGACCTCATTAAACTAAAAAGCTTCTGTACAGCAAAAGAAAAAATCAAAAAAGTGAAGAGAAAACCCACAGAATGGGGTTTAACATCCAGAATATATAAAGAACTCAAAAAACAAAGAATCGAGAAACCAAATGACCCTATTAAAAGATTGGCTAAAGATTTAAACAGAGAGTTCTCAAAGGAAGAAATAAATGTGACTAAGAAACATCTCATAAAGTGTTCAACATCATTAGTAATTAGGGAAATGTAAATTAAAACCACCTTAAGGTATTACCTTACCCCAATCAGACTGCCTAGGATCAAGAGAACAAATGATACTAAATACTGGTGAGGATGTGGAGAAAAGGGAATGCTCATCCACTGCTGGTAGGATTGCAAACTCATGCAGCCTCTATGGAAAACAGTGTGGACAACTCTTCAAAAACTAAAAATGAACCTACTACATGACCTGGTTATACCACTCCTTGGCATATAGCCAAAGAACTCGTCCTATTGCAGAGGTTCATGCACATCCACATTTCGTGCTGCTCTTTTCACAACACCTAAGAGATGCAAGCAACCTGAGGATCCCTCAAATGACCTGTAGATCAGGAAAATGGGGTACACCAGAAGTCAGTTTCAAAAGGATATTTCATTTTCCCTTTACAGTAATTCCTTCCCACGACCAAGGCTCTATGACTAGTCACTCAAGGTTTCTAGACCTAAGAATGAAAAGAAATACCTACCTTGAGATAAAGAAGCACTGGTCCGCGGGCATCTTCCTCCTGAAGGTATTCCTGGTAGCTGAGCGCTAGCTGGTAATGCAGTTCCAGTCGCGGGCATGTCCTCATGTCCTCAGGCGGCGGCGCAGGCGGGACGCCCGCAAGGGGCACCAACGCCTTGCCTAGGGCCTCCAGGGAGCCGGCCGCCCTGCATCCCGCGCCTCAGCTACACCACGGGGACCAGGCGATGCCGCACCAGGCAGCCTGAGCGCACTGCTGGCCTAGACCCAGAGTTCCAAACCTCAGGTCTTTAGCCCGCCGCTCACCCCAGCCTTCTGGACCGAACCCATTGCCCAGATGCAGGAGCGGAGCCTACACAACTCCTTCGCCGCCAGGAGGGGCAAGAAGAAAAAGAAGAAGAATGCTGAGAAGAGCAGAGCTCATTCTGAGCCAGGCTCCAGGCCCTGGGACAGCGGGAGCTCACGGCCTGGCGTCAGGGCGGGCTAAGGCAGGAACTCCGGGGCCGACACCCGGCCGGCCGTCTCATGGCCCCAGCGAAAGCCACGCACGCACGCAAGGCCCTGATGAACGATGAAGGTCAAAGGTGACACAAGATTGACAGATCCTCAGCACAGTGTACCAAAGGAAAAAAACAGCACCTCCAAATCAACAAAATCAGAGATCAAACATGAAACAGCACAAAACACACCAGGAGGGTCCACAACATGATAAAGGAATAATTTTAAAACCTATACACTCCTAAAACCTAAGAGAAATGGACAGTAAATAAAATAATAAAAAAAAGAATTTAGGAATGGAGTTCCCATTATAGAAAGTTAAAACCCAATGCACCTTTTCTCTGAAGGTGTTTTCTGTGTTGCTGAAATCCACTGCATGGAAGTGGATTTTATATACATTTAGACAAGGGACCCCATCAGGAGGGCGCTTGTTTCTCTCCAAATTTTTATTCAACTTAATAGAAAAGGGGTTCAGTGCTGATTAATTTTCATTAATCTTCCATACAGACAGAATAATTTGTGGGCAGGGAAGAAATTTGAATTTCAGTGCAACAAAATTTCATATTTTCTCTGTGTTACTTTTACTTCTGAACAGTCTACAATTGCTAAACAGTTTTAAATGGACTTTTGCCTGCCCTTCCAATGATCTCTTTTCACCTCCAGAACTCCCTGCTCTCCAGAAATGGGTGTGGCAGCAGAACATCTCCAAGATGGCCTATGATGCCCTCATCTCCTTGTGGCTTTGTCCTAGTACAATCCCTCCATCATCTAGAGAATGAGTAGAATCCATGACTTTCTTTTCAGGGCACAGCAAAAGTGGTGGGATATCACTCATGAGATCCTGCTCTGTTAGACTGCAACTTTCCTCTTGCTAGCAGAATCCCTGTGTTGATGTTCTGTGTTCTGCCTTAGAGGTCTGTGCCATCTGGAGTGGGCCACATGGCAAAGAGCTGAGGGCGGCTTCCAGCCAACAGACATCAAGGGACGGAGGCTCTCAATCTGATATCCCATAAGGAACTGGATACTGCCAGCAACCACATGAGCTTGGAAATGAATCCTCCCTGAGTCGAGCCTCAAATCAAACCCCAGACCCAAATAAAACCTTGATGAATGTTTACAAGAAACCCCAAAGCAGAAGACCAAGTTGAGCTATGCTTACATTTCTATTCCACAGAAGACATGCTGCCTTAAGTCACTACACTTTTGGTGATTTGTTTTCTTAGCAATAGATAAATTCTACAATGAGTTTCCTTCTCAAATGAGAGCATTGCTGCTAAAAAATAATTTCAGAGAAAAATGAGTGGTTTTATTTTAACTCCTTTGTTTTGTACGATAACTGACTTATATAGGGGAAAGAACTCTAAAATGGAGATATATCAGTAGAATTTTCCAGTATCTTTCCACCTGAATTTAACAATGTATATCACTCTTGTAAAGTGTCTTTTTGGACTATATAGTTCCTTAGAAACAGGGACTAAGAAAAGGATTCTCATTAAAGTGTTACAGGTGTTTCTGAAAGAAAGAATGTTAGGAGATGGGAAAGGAAAGAAGCTAAACAAGGTGTGGTTCCTCCACCAGAGACTTTCATCTGGGTCCCTTTGGAATCTCTGAAATAAAACTGCACATGAGAATCGATGCGTCTTTAGGCAAGGTGACCAAATTTATGTCTTCTGTGTAAATTCATAATTGGTGATTGGGTCCTCTGGAGCAGATGTGAATCAGGAGTGGAATTGTGAATCCTGGACAGTAGACACAGCAACTGGGAAAAGGTTGCACCTATTCACTGGAGGGTATTTAAGCAGAGACTAAGAGCTTCCAGTATAAAAGGTAAATTGTGCAAGGCATGAGTTGGATCTCTAGCACCACATAAACCAGATGTGAAGTTAAGTGTCATCTTGGGGGAGATATTCCAAACTATGTTGTACATGGAAAATGCTCTTAAATGTTTACTGCTAATAGTATCTCTAGTTTCAGCGTTACAGACATGTTCCCTGCCATTGGTCCTAGCTGGTCACTTTACTCAGTTGAGGTGTGAAACTTACAAAACCTCCTTTACCCCAAATTTTCCAGCTTTAGGATGGTGTGCTGGATTATTGATGTATTCTACATTGGTAATACTATGAGTTAACTTATTTCTGGAAAAAAGTCTATAATTTACATTTGGAATCCGTCATCCATCTCTTACCGCTCCCCTTCCCGATATGCAATCTGCCAAACAGAACTCCTGAGTGAAGGACTTGATCTTTTTGCTTCAGGATGATAAATAATACTATCTAACATGGAGTGTTAGTGTGTTGGCCCCATTCCTAATGTATTAGTGGGCACCATGTCTTAAAAGGGAGCCCTAGAGCTCTGGTTATCTTCTCACAGTGCAATGGATGCCTGGCAAGGTTTCAGCTGCCACGGTGGTATTATCCTGAGTTACTCAGCCACAGGAAAATTGCTTCCTAATGGAACCCTAAGCCCTCCATTCAATTTTCCCTTAAGGTCTGAAGAGTGCAATCCTAAGAACTCATGCTAAGCAAGACCTCTTCAAAAATTATAGTCTGTGTTCATCTGAGAGTCAGAAATTTTCAATTATAAAGCCTCCCAGGATGCATTTTAAGGGAAAACAGAACACAATTGTTTTTGTTCACTTGTTAAACACTAACCATTTCCACTCTAGGACCATTACTTTTCCTTGCTTTATCCCTTTTATGCAAATAGGCAGTCCACTTTCATTCTCTGTTGAAATAAGAGATGTAGTTTCCCAGTAGGAGAAAGATTCACCTTTGGAGTTTGCTTTTAAAACTGTCTTTGGGAACACTTGATTTTTTTTTTTTCTGACACTTTAAAATTTCAAGAATGCCTTCATGTCCATTGCTCCATTTGACTCTTAGCATAGCTTGCAAAGTAGACAGGTGTTACAACCCCCAATTACAGACTAGAGCACAGAGCTCCCTGACTTCTTAAAAACCATATTGCTCAGAACAAGCAGAACTGAAACAAGAACCAGATTTTCCAGCCCTTGTCAGATGCAGTTTCCCTCCGTGCATGGGGCCTTTTGACTGTCAGCAGTAGGCAGCCCCCATTCCTGCCTTCATCCTGGGGATATTCACTTTGTTTTTTTTCTCAGAGATCCCACGAACTCACAACAGGCTCTAGCAACGCCCCATTTAATATCATTAGATCCGGGTACTCCCTTCATGAATTCTCACATTTGCTAATGAGAACCTTGCCTTAATTGCTTAATCTGGACATGTTATTTTACCAGCGTGACTCCAAGATGCTCTGGTGAATCTCAAAACTGGCATGTATTTCAGTTTATTTGAATTTTATTGTATTACCCTTATGCTTTATTTTCACTGCATTTCAAAGCAACCCTTAACATGCATAATATCACTTAAATAACACATAGCGCCGCAGAACAAGAGCTCCCTAAATATTACCTAAGCAACCACAGGAGGCCCCTTCCAAACCAAACGGCTATGGATCTTTTCTGTGGGTTCTGCTGTAAATTTTGATCTTGAGGCATGTTTAATAGCTTTTCAGTGACTATTGGAAAGGGAGTATTTACACGAAATGATGTCTGCTT
The DNA here is from genome assembly GCF_000622305.1 of Nannospalax galili. Classification (NCBI taxonomy): domain Eukaryota; kingdom Metazoa; phylum Chordata; class Mammalia; order Rodentia; family Spalacidae; genus Nannospalax; species Nannospalax galili. The sequence continues at coordinate 2,797,988 of NW_008354705.1, read as the reverse complement.
ATATTATTTCTTTGCCAAATTGCTCCCAGCAACTAGAAAAATCTGCTTGTACCTCTCCATCAGGATCCTCCCTGGAAAGGAGACATTTGCTGTTTGTGTACTGCATGAAGTATTTGATTTTACTTGATGATCTTTAAAGTTCAGCCAGAAGGACAAACAACACACCAAATGATTCTCAGCCTTTTCCCCACTAAGGACATTTTTAATATTGCACTTCTTGATTCAAAATAATTCATCTGTCAAATGTCACATTGACTAAGGAATTCTTCATTTCCTAGTGGGTTTTATTTATTTATTTTTTTTTTGTAACAACAAACATGCATAGCAATAAGAAATGTACTGAGCATCTAATGTGCTGGGAACTGTTCTAATGATTTATACAAACCAAACTTTTTTAACCTTTTCAACACCATAGCCAAGGAGAGGAGTATTTTATCTTCATTTTGCACCTGAGGCACATATACATTAGGTACCTGGAAGCAGGTAGGATTTGGGATTTGAGCACAGGCAGGTTAGCTCCAGAGGCAAAGCTCTTAACCTCTGACTGTGCTATTTCTCATTCATAATATCCAATTAGCAGGTATCAGTGTAAGCAAATCCTCTTCTAATTTCAGAAGGATGGAACTTACAAAGGTCTGCGTTTCTCCAGTAGGCCAGCATCACAGTCGGAAGCACTGTTATCCATCGGGTCACAGTATTAAGCATCAAGTTCCCATCCCCTTTTTCTGTTAGTTTCAATCTTTTGGCTATATCTTTTAAATTCCCAAGTCTCCAATTCTTAGTATAAAAATAAAGATAAGATTTATCATTAAAAGAGAATTTTCCACCTATGCCATCCATTACTTTGAGAAAAATCTTTTATGGCGCAACCTGGTATCACCAGGCATTATTGGTAGCTCTTTTCATGCAAAGATAAATGTGATGAGCTCTTTGTCCTAAAGGAATTCAGAATCTAGGGTGGAGGTTCAAGGAAAATAAACATATTTTTATGCAATACCACAAGATTATGCCCCTAGGAGTTATTGAATCCTGGGCACTTGGGAGGAAGAAACATGTCTCATTTTACTGGGGTGGGCAGGGGAAATAGGCAATATCAGGAAAGCTTCATGGAAGAGACAATTCTCGAAATCGATGTTGAAAGATAGGGGACCATAGCAGTGAGGAAACTTTAAATGAAACCTTGAAGTTAGAAAAGAAAATATATGGCCCAATTTCAAGTACTTCTAAAGACCCTTGGTAGTTATGTGGAAGGAAGCTTAAATACATACAGAACTCTAAAGCTGGCTATTGAGTGACCAGACAAAACATCGTATAGATTCTGAAGTGCTACACGAAGGGACCAAAGCATGTCCATGTCAGAAGGATGTTCCTGAGAAACAGTCATTGCTGCCCATGTATAAAGAATATCAGCTCATTAGATGTTTCTTTGTCATTTATGGCCCCATAAAGCTGGAGGTGAGGACACCAGGATGTGCGCTCTCTAGACAAACTGAGGATGCAGAAGCCCCTGGGGCATGGCAGAGCCCTGCACCATGTGTCCTTGGCACTTCTCAAGAAGCATATGAAATGATGAAACCAGGGCTTTCTCATCTCTCCTCATCCAAGCTTTCAAATTAAAGGTGACGTCTAAATCATCTGGAGAAGCTAAATGTGTACTCAGGTGAAAGTCTGGAGAAATCCATGAAGCCTAAAGAATTCTGAACAAAAGCCTATCATTAGCCCTCTATGGAAAGTCATGACACCCAAGACTGGAACCACGATTCATATAACTGCCTTGAATATTCTGCTTCCCTTTGTTTTTTTTTTTTCCTAAATGATGCAGAAAATGATCAACAGACTACTTTAATTCATGTGCCCTAAAACATTTATTCTCCCTTCCCTCAACCACCCTCCATTTTACTTGTTGAGAAATTTAGTGAAAAGCAAGAATATGCATTGTCTGGGGAAATTACACTGGCATAATAAATCCATGAAATTTTCAATGGGGCACAGGTGGGAAGACAGCAGCTGTTGCCCATTTAGCCAAACGTGTATGTTTTTTAAAAGGAAACTATATAAATAGACCAAAATGATAGATTTCCTGAATAACTGAGATACTTGATACAATTCTCCTCTTTCACTTTGCTGGCATAAGAAGAAGTTTGGTGGCTCTTAGAGTTGCTGTTGGGCTTCCTTTCCTTTCACTTCCTTGGGTATAAAAGAGAGAGACTGGTAAATGTTCTTTCAGTGTGCTTACATGGTTTGGTGATTTAATTTGCAAGCAAATTAACAAAATCTTAAGAGAATAAGGCAGCTATTAATGGTGGTGTTACCTTGACAGCCTATATTTCATTATATCAAAAAGGATGAAATTCAAGGAACAGTGATTATTTGAAGGCCCCTAGTTAGGCTTTGTATGGTAAAGGCAAATCCTTGTGTCATACCAAATTATAACTAAATTGGGGATAAACATGTAATAAGTTTGCAAAATTTATTCACAGTTCAACTTGGTTACATAGAAATATATCATTTTAAACTAATTGGGTTTTTTTTTTTTTTTTTTTAGTCTTTTTTGTTGGTTGTTTTTTGACAGGATCTCCCTAGTCACAGCCCACCTGGAAGTCACAATGTGAACCAGGGTGGCCTCAAACTCGCAGAAATCCACCTGCCTCCACCTCCCAAGGACTGGGATTAAAGGCAAATGCCATTGTTATATAAAGCCCTAGACTTAGTAAAAATACTAATCTTAATAGTAACTTTTATTCCTGTCTTTTTTTTGGCAGGGGATTGAGACAGGGTCTCCCTGTAGCCCCAGCTGGCCTGGAACTCACTATGTAGGCCAGGCTGGCCTCAAACTCACAGAAATCTACCTGCCTCTGCCTCCCAAATGCTGGGATTAACGGCATGAGCCACCCAGCCAGGCATATTTATTTTTTACTTTCAAATGGTTAATATCATAAATAGTCCTTTAAGGTAACTTACTGAATAAAACATACTTGGGATCACAGATGGCCTCTACCTTCCTGCATCTCTTCCCAAGATACCAGATAAGCAGAAGAGACAGGTGCAATATAATAAGGCTACCAGGGATGGAGGAAGGTGGCAGGGATCTCTGACCTCCTGCTTATCCTTGGGCTTGCACTGGCTCACTTCTCCTGTCGGGGCTTAACTTCTCCTGGCATCTGTTGCTTTTGATATGACCCTTGATTTGGATTCTCTGAACTTGATGGGGGCCTACTATTAATCACCATGTGGCTTAGCCTCATATCACCTTTGTCTACTCAACCAGCTCTACAGACCATGTTGGACTTTGCTACAGTGACGGTCCTCACTCTTCTGCTGACATACAAATTATGACAGACCCATTGCCCCCAGCTTAGTGTCAACACCACATGACACCCCACCTGGCTTTCCCATCTCCCCCCACACACCTCAGTCTCCTCTAACAACATGTCATCTTTGCTCTGGGTTACTCTCATCTGTCTACCTGCCTGTACCTGAGCGTTCCCATGAAAATGGAAAGATCTCCCTCTCCCACCCCCTCCGCCTCCGCCTCCCCTTCCCCCTCCTCCTCCCTCTTATCTGCTCCCTTTTTTCTCTGAGTAGCCATATGTTTAAATAATGACTAAAGGGAAAGAAAAGTATCTTACCATAACAGAAAAAAAAAGGTTCCAGATTGCAGCCTTGCCTCTGCAGGGTGTCAGAGTATCCCTTTCTCCTCTATGAAAAGCTAGAGGTTGTTTAATTTATTCAAATCATATATGACAAGTGCTGTTCTGGGCCTGGCATCTCAGAGATGAGAAGCAGACAGATCACCAGAGGGTTACATCCCTAATGGAGACGATAGAGGCAAAGAAACAGTCACAGCACTGGGAGAGCTTCTGAGATGGAGGAAGTGAAGGCACCAAGGATCACAGACCAGAATACATACTAGACTTAAGAGGTCAGGGAAGGCGTCATGGTGAACAGAAGCCAGAGTAGAGTCTTGAAAAAGAAGTGAAACTCTTCAGGAAATGACAGCAAGAACATTTCATTCGAGGAAGCAGCACCGTAGAAAGATAGGGAGATACAAGAGAATGTGGCTCATTAGAGGAACTGCCAGGTTTCTTGGCATGGCCACTGTGCACATACTATATATTCATCTTTCCCTTTCCTTCTTGAGGAGCATTGATTTGGACTTGATTTCCCACAGCTACGAGTGAAGGTTTAAATACAAGCAGAAATGAATAGGGTCATATGGAATGAAAACCTGTGGGCAGATATCTTTTGGAGATGAAAGCAGAAACATGTTATAAAGTTCTTTTAAAGAATATGTTTTTTCTCCTAAAGACTTCAGGCTGGCTCTTGGTTTCAAACAGCAGAATAATTGGATATTGTTACTGGTTTCTTTTTTCCTCCTCTAAAGAAAAGTTTTAATAGTCTCCAGCAATTACTGAGTGGTAGTGATGGTAAATAATATGGAAAAGTTCCAGCACTCATAAATATCATAGTAACAAGCAGTCTACCTAAAGAATGCGTCATTTAAACTGTAGAGCTGTTGGGAAAGAACAGTATTGAATTTTTTTCTATAGTACATTATCTGCCTTTGTTCCTGTTTTAATATAATGAGGATTCTTTAAAATGTGCACTTTCCATATTTTATTTAGACTATATACAAATGAACAATAAAATTAAGGAAAATGATACCAGTGCAGGAAAGACTCTCAGTACCGCAGAAAAAAAAAAGATGCCCAGAGAATGATAAAACAGTGAGAGTTTAGTGTATTGTTAAGAAAAATGTTGTTCAAATTATGGTGTTTGGAATCATTTTCTTTGAAATGGGTGAAACTTGCTTTACAACTTAGATATACAACATCTATGAAGCTTATGAAGCTCACTAGAGCTACACAGACCATTTATCTACTCACTAGAGTTGGGAGAAAATATTTAGAGGGAAATGAACAAATTTATAAAATTGTACTGAACATTTTAATTAATCAAGGTAAACACCTGCGTTTGTGGCATGTAAAAATAATTTTAAATCTTATTTCACTTCCTATCTAAAATGATAAATATTTATCCCCACAAGAAAGTGCCAGCATTTCTACATCATAGAGGAATGCCGTTAGTATACTGTTCAACCCATTTCTTCAAACAAATACATTTTACATGCACTATTCATTCTTCATGTGCAGATGTAATTAGATGTGTTTCCCTTCTAGAGGTCAAGTCCATGAACTACCAAAACTAATTTTGATAGAATTAGTTTGGGGTATGGAGATGGAAGATCACACAGACCAACTTGAGACAGTGTAGAGTCAGAGTTCTACCCACTAAGCATCGACATGATTATTTCAACCCTGTCACTGCAGATAATAGATAATAGTGCTCCTAAAGAGTTGGTGGGGTGGGGTTAATGCCAAGAGTTCCATTGGCATGAGGGACTTTGAAGTCTCCTTTGCAAGACTTTATCTTCAGAGTAGAAAGTTCTGGAAGCCACATGAGTTAGATCCAGGCAAAATTGGCTGGTATTGGAGTTTGGAGACAGGCTGGTTTTAAACTCAGAACAATGAATGAACTGAGGTCATTCTCTGACCCAGCCTAACAGTCCAAAACATGAATTCCTGGAAAGGCCAAAATAGAAGAATCAAAATCAGTACACTTTCTTGTAAATTTTTTATTGAAATTTTGTGTATTTCATATAGAACATCTTGATCGATCTTAATTATCTTTATACCCCCTTTCCTGCTGGCACCCTCTCATAGTCCCCGCCACTGGAATTCATACATCCTGTCATTTGTGTTATGGCTGGTTGTGTCAAGTTAGTGTCCCCAGATGTCCCTCAGTGTAAGTGGGGTATAGTCAGCCTATCTAGAGTCCCTCCCCCTAAGAAGATCAGCTCTTCCTCACCCAGCAGTAATCAGCTGCCAATAATTCTTCAACTAAGATTGGGAATTGCTGCCTATTTTCACAGTTCTGTGCTGGGGTTTTCTCTGCTTGAGTTTGCACGTGTTTTGTGCATGCTGACACCATTGCTGTAGGTTCATATGAGCAAGGTCCCAGGAGCTTGTAGAAATCAGGATTATCAAATACAAGATATACGAGATTCTCTAACACCTGCTACATTTTATAGGACCATTCACACTTCAGCAGTTCATTATCTCCTTGCCTTATATGGGGCTGATTTCCAGAAAACATTTACATCAATGAGCACATGATCAACCTTCTCATTCCTTTTCCACGGAAAGCACGTAAACGTTCCAATTGACTGAAATATTGGAGTGATTTTCTTTTGAGATTGCTGATAACTCCTAACATATTAAATGATATGGTTTTCTGTTTAACCTAGGTTGAGCTCTGACCAACAGGAAATTTACGGGTAAGGACCTTATATGGGCAATGAGAAAGATAAGGTCAAAAGGAACAAACAGGAAACTGCTGATGGCACATCTAGACGTTGGTTTAGCCTCGGTGACCAGAGTGGGTATATTCCTGTCATGTTACTCACATTTTCCTCATTGCTATTCTTCTATTATAGTTCTGACTCCTGCCTCCTGCTTAAAATGTAACAGGGTAAACTAGGTGTAGTGGCACATGCCTTGAATCCCAGCAGAGGGAGAGGCAGGGGGATTTCTATTATCTATATCTACATAGCAAGTTCCAGAACACCTGGGGCTACAGGAAGATCCTGTCTCAAAAAAACAAAAAAGAAAGTAACAGGACCCTTATTTTTTATTGTAATGGTAGCAGGATGTCATCTTTGTAAAAATATGTTTATTGAGTTTTTGTGCATTTCATACAATAGTTCTTAATCAAGTTTAGATACCCTCCTCCTTCCATGCTCCCCATACCCCCTACTGGATTTCATGCCTATTTGAGATCTTAAAGAAGATCTACTCTTCTTCACCCAACAGTAATCAGTTGTCAACAGCTTCCACTCTAGGACCAGGACTGGCTGCCCATTTTCCTTCTCCATGCTGGGCTTTTATCTGAGTAAGTTGGCATGGGTCTTGTGGATGATGCCGCCACCATTGCCGCAAGTTCACATGAGCAAGCTTCTGGTCCATGAACACAGGATGCCATCTTGATGTACATCATTCTTTATAAGATGATTCAGAAAAATTTACTTGTAACTGGAGAATGGAACAACTTTACGCTCAGAGAGAAGTATAAAGAAGAGAAATGGTGAATGTGACAGTAAATCATCATCTGGCTTCTGGACCCATGTTAGAGCTGTGATTACGAGAACAAAGCTGAAGGCCGTAGGCCTGCCTTCATTAGGCTTTGGTCATAAGGGAGACTAAAATCTGGCTCATACACTCCAATGAGGCTTTTTAACACAAGAAGAGCTGCTCTGCCCATCACCAAAGTCAAAGACAGAGCCTTCTTCATCCGTTTGCATGAAACTCAAAAAGCCTGGCCCAGTGGGATTTGGGAATTTAAAGAGAAGCTGAAGTTAGGGCCCAATGTAAAGTCATTGGAGTTCTCAGCAAAGCCAATGACAACATGTCTCTAAGCCAATGACTCAGAAGGGAACAGCTAAAGGTAAATGGTACCCAGAGTAGGAAAGAGCAGACAGCATGTTCCTGGGAGGCAGTGACTATACCCAACACATTACAGACACAGGTAAGTCCCCCTTCTCTAAGTTTTGTTTCTACTCAGTCTCCTGTGTCTGGCACTTCCTGAGCACTTAATAAACACGTGTGGAATAAATTCAGGATGTCTTCAGAGAGGCTAATTGGAGCAATACATTTAGAGAGTACTTGATTGCCTGCAATTTGATCATTAAAATATTTGTGACATAACTCTGTAGACCCAGATTAATGGTTTGTATTTGTTTTGTGGGCAACTCAATTTAGTTTGCATTTCTCTTTAGAAAGGACATCTTTGTTCAAAATTGGAGAGAAGGAGGCAGTGTAAGTAGGGGTTGGGCATCATTTCTGTTTTGGCTGATCCACAAGGTTGTGTGGTAGTTTGGGGTTTTTTTTGTTTTTTGATTTTTGGTTTTTCTTTGTAGGTGTGGAAAAGGCTTGGCCTTATTGATCAAATGAAGAATGTCTATAAGCAGCCTCAGGGCCTCCAAAATTCAGGATTCCTGTGTATGGTACTCTAATAAGAAGACACGGTAATTGCAGCAGTACCCCAAACCTCCTTTGAATCAAAAACTCCTTCACAGCACTCTGTACCAAGGCTACAATATTCCTCATCAAACAAGTCCAAGCATAAGGTGCCTGTTTAAAATGCAAATATATTGCCTTGAAGGGGTAACATATTAATCCATTACCAGCCATTAATGCTACAACACAAATCAGCTTGTCAGTCAGTCTCTGAGTGGCATTGCCTCAGGAAATAGTACAGAGGGCAGATTTGTTCACTTTCCCCAACTTAGATTATGATTTATTGTACAAACAAAAAATGCAGCAGCAATAAAGAAATCTAAAGGAAACACTAAATCCCCCACCTTGTATCATCCTACCATAGTGAGATTAAATCTGATGCTTGCCTGGTTCCCTTCTATCCAAACACAAAGCCCATTTCAACTCCGGTGCTTTCCCTTTTCCTGAATAATAATAGCTCAGATTTATTAAGGGCTTACAGCATGTCAGGTTCCAACCTAGAAACTCTTCTACAAATTAAATTGTATTATCGTCACAGCAGCTTGTGAAGTAGGTACTGTTTTTAATCCTCAGTTTACAAATAGGCAAACTGAAAGCTCGAAAAGTTAAGTAATTTGACAAAAACAGCAATTTTTTTATTCAAAGCAAAGCATTTGACACTAATACTAACCCTTTTACCCCTGAAACAACCTATGTAGCAATCAGGAAACTGAGGCTTCCTGGGTTCATTATTTTGGTGACAATTCCATGAACAGTTTGAGCAGACCACTTAGATCCTCTTAACTACACTGTATTGACCATAGACGCCTTGTCCTAGATGATGCAGTATAAATTTGATATTGTTATGCTTGACTTACAATTTTAAAGTTCAAGAAGACTAATTTGCTCAAGTATGTATTATAAAGAAAGAACACAGATTATAAATCCATATCTTCTGACAAAAATTCAGTACATTTATTATATTTGTATCTGCCTCTACTGACAATTTTTCCAATATATTTTAAATAGAATATATGATTAGTATGAGTCTTTGTTTAAGAAACACACACACATTTTACCTTATTCCTAGGTAATTCTCATGGTTATCACTGCACTGGCATCCCAATAGCAGCCTTGAATAATAATTCATATTGCACTTAAATGCTCCAGTTTAAATGTATTCTTTCCATATCTGTTTCTCTGCTGTATAAATAATGTTGAAATGAAGACATGTATGCAACATGATTTTTCCATTGTACTATTTATGACTCAATGTTATTCAGAAAACAGAGTCCCATCTCCTTGTGTCAGCCACAGGCACTTCCCAGCAGCCTTCCATGAGAGCTGCTGGTATGGCTTGGATTTCTGGCCTCTAAGCTTCTTAGTGGCATTCAACAAATAGGACTGTGCTACCCACTTGCTACAGACCACTCATTAGTTGCAACTTGTTCTTCGGTCTTCTGGCAATGCTGTACTTGTGCCTGTTGCACATACAGGCCCAAGTTAGAACCTCAAGAATGGTTGTCAAGGTTGGGCTTTCCATTGCTGTCACCTACCTGGGAACAGGAATGTGATTGTTAAGCTGCTACTCCTGAGCATCTTCTCCAATTATATCTCCCCAGTGGTGCTGACAAGCATTCCTGACTGGAAATTAGCTGGGCATCTGTCTTGGTATTGTCACCATGATAAATATATTCTTGTGATTCCTGGCCTCATCTGTCCTCTAGATATAAATTTTCCGACAGCAGAAGCCAGGTCTTTGCTGGGTCTCAGTGTGGTCCTTATACCAGCTGATACTCATTTATTGAAATGAGGGTCATAACTTGTGCTTTGAAGTCAATTCAAAGAACTCTGTATTCATTAAAATGGAAGCTTGATGATTATAGGGAGGGGTTTTGGACTTTGGATTTCATTACAGAAGTTGTTTATTTATGGTAATTATAATGTCTTATTGCATGACCTTTTTCCTTGGTGAAATGCTGATTTTTATTTTCAGATAGTCTCTTCATTGGTAACGAGTTGATAAAAAATTAATTACTATAATTTCACTCCACTAAATAGGTTTGAGAAAGTATTAAATTTGTGTTTATTAGAAATTATTCTCAAGTTTTCCCACTCTATGGAAATCCTCTGACTTGAAAAGAAAATGAAGCCATCATGGCCTCTTCTTTCCAAATGTATTACTGAGTTAAAAAAATATTTGGAGTTGGACTGGCAAGAATGCCCAACAGAAAAAGGCACTTGCCACCAAGCCTAATGACCTGAGTTCAATACCTGGAACCCATATAGCAATGGAAGGAGAAAACTGACCCCTGCAACTTGTCCTCTGACCTCCACACACATGCCATGACATGGGAACACATACACACACACACACACACACACACACACACACACAAACACACAAATATAAATAAGATAAACAAGTGATTGTAATAAAAAATATTTGGAATTAGGCACCAATACCAGCATGAAAGTCGAGATTCATCTAGCTTACCAACAGCCATGAACTTCCATTAAGAGATAAAATAATATGAACTGTGCTCTTGAGAAAATATTTTAGGGCCATTTACATAATTGCCACCTGGAATAGTTTAAATGCCTAACTATTTGGCTTGTTTATTTCTCAATTGTAATCTAAGAGCTGAATGAGCTGTAACCAGCTAGGAGGTAAGTGATCAAAATAAACTATTGCAACCTGGAAAAAAGCGATATTACCTGAATGTTTACAGCTAAGAACCAAAGCCACTAAAAATTACTGTGGCATCATTATTTTGAGTTCTTCAGTTTTTATAATATATAGAACAACGTAACTGAATATAGATGCTGTAACCTAACTGTAAAATTCTATTTTATAGAAAATAAAAAGAAGAGTCAATTGTGGAAATACTAAAATCACTTGAATTGTGTCTCTCAAATAAAATTCCATTGAAAGTTCTGCTTTTCTCCAGCTCCAGGGTAGGATAGCTTTCTTTTGAAAAGCCATATAGTCTCAAAATAGCTTACGATTAAGGCAGTGTGATGGTGTTTAGACTGTGTTGGGCTTCTGTAAAGATACATGCCAATTTCTGAAAAAGAAAGATGTCCAATATCCAGTATCCATATTTTTATGAAAATATGCAGAGACAAGCCAGCCACTTTCCACTTCCTCCTTTTCATTTCACTTGGCATTCTGGACCAAAAATAACTTCAATACAGATGTTAAATGGGGGCTTCAATCTAAAAACCCAAAAAGATGGTAACAGAAAATACAAGGACTATATGTGGATGTTTGAATGATATAAGGTACTAAAGAATTCAGGGTTAAAGAAGCTAAGAAAATGTTAGTAAAGTAAATAGAATGTACAAACTACAAATCTAAAGGAAAAAAAACACAAAATACACTTTCACTTGAAGCTCTGATTCAAATGCTTAAAACAGGAAATGTTATAATTGTCAATATTGATTTTAGTTCATCACAACCCAGACTTTTCATAGATATTGTTCAATTAGGAGTATAACTTATTTTTTAAAAAGAGACTAACCCAAGAAATTAAACTTGGAGACATACAGGAGGCTTCCCCAGGAGCCCAAGGTTTCTGTTTATTAGTATGTTATTTTTAATAGTTCAACATATTACTCCTTCAACAACTATTTATTAGAAGTCTACAATGAACCAAGCTAAGCTTGTCCTAGTATCTCATGATGAATGATTCTGCTATTTCCATTAGAGATGGGGTAAGCTACATAATTGGAAACCTTTTAAATTCCCATCCCTTGATTTTCTGTGTTCCTATAGTGTTTTACAATTTTCAATATTATTATATACTTTTTAGTATAATTATTGAATATGTTATTACCAATATTAAACTAGAAACAGGCTAAGGTAAAAACCATGCCATGCTTGCTGAGTACTGATGAGAAGCAGGCATTCAGAATGTCGTTGGTGAACAAAATGTTCAAAAGCCCTAAAGATAAGTATTAGTTAAACTTCCATAGAACACCCTTCCAGTCACAACCTTTTGCCTCTGCTTTGTATTACACTAGACCATACTTACAATTATGTAGTGTCTTCCTTTAAAAACTATTGCATATTTTATTTGTTTTCACCAGAGGGTGAGTAAAAACAAGTAGTACTGATGTTACCTTAAACATGGGGCAGTTGAGAGGCTAAAATCATACTCAATATATCATTTTATAGAGGAGAAAAGACTGTTCTTGGTCAAGGCTATTCTCAAATTTCAAATTTTGACTTTTCTGAGTTTCCACTACCTAATTTTAGTTAATGAACTCAATCAATCTCAGTTTTCATTTTAGTCGGTTAAGCTGATTATACAAGACTAGAAAACCTCACCTTACTCCTAGCAATATTAGGTGTCTCTATTCAAATGTATCTATTCAAATAATCAGATCTATGTGATGCATTGTGCAGGTAAAAATAGCAACCAGGTAAGCCTCAGTAACAAAATTGTTGAACACAAAATTCTGGGAAAGGATTTAAAGATGCAGTACAGTGATAGAGAATGAGACAAGGAAGGAAGCTACTTAGAAAGAATATCTGATCCTCACATGATGTTAACAAGGTGGGAAAGAGCCACCCATGGGAAATGCTACAAAGGATATTCTTCAAAGGTTCTAAAAGGGGTAAAATCCTGAGCGAGAAAGTAAAAGTGAAAGGCGATATCATGAAGCTCAGTGAGAGATAAGAATTGGCATTATAGAGATAAACAAGATAAACAAGGGTCATTCCACACCAGGCCTTTTAAGTCAATGTGTGAGATCTGGCTTAGTTCACAGTACTGTAGACAGTCACTGAATTATTTTTAAATAGTTAAGTAGAAAAAACTTATCTTCCAAAGCCATTCTGGTTGCTATAGGGGAAAATAATACAAGAAGCAGTGCAATGGAAGGAGTTGGAAATCCAGGAGCCTGAACTCCTTCCAGGAACAGTTATGTCATGTTACATGCATGGGGTGCTGGTAATAGCGGTAGAGCATGGTAAAGTATTATGTTAATTTGGGAGTGAAAGCTGAAAAACTTGCTAATAGATTTGAAGTGAAGGGATTGAAAGAATGTGGAGTTTTTGCCCAGGTTTCTACATATTTAACTGGTAAAGATTGTGCTGTTGTGTGATAGAAAGAAGACTATGGGTGGGACAAGATGCAGGAAACTGATGCTGACTCTGAATATCTATGAATCATCCAAATGAAGGTGTCAAATTGGAAGTTAAATGCTCAAGATGGGAAGTCTAAGAAAAAGCTGAACCCAAAAATGTAAATTGAAAGTCACCTATGTAGAAGATATTTAAATCTGTTGAGAACCTATGAGACCAGCTATAAAAGTCATTAGAGCAAGAAAGGAAAAGTCTATAACCAAGCACTGAAAACTCAAACTCCAAGAAGATTATTAAGAAGATATCAACAGTGAAGACTTAGGAGAATACACCAAATGGTACATTCTCAGTAGAGACAGATGTCAGGTCAAGAAAGAGGCTTCAGGAAGATTCTCGATACCAAGAGGTCACTCAAAGAGACAGAAGACACACACTGGATTTGCCAGCATGGATGTGTCAAAGCTTAATTAGAATTATTTCTGGGAATTGTTAGAGGCATGAGGCAGATTGGATCAGGGCTAGCAAATGAGCAGTTGACACATCATACTTAAAGAAGTCCAGGGAATGTTGGCTATGAAAGGGCCATCCGTTCATTTGATTCTTTTATTCATGGTTCTAATTCAATTTATTAAGAAAATATATCTAATTTTAGCAACAGAGCATTAGAAGATCTCTTCAAAATAGATGAGTTGAAAAATGTACTTTCCAGTAGTGAAAAGGCTTGGTGTGACATATTGAATTGTTGAATGCTAGCCAAATAGCTGTAAGAAAGAATGCATGTCCAAATAATGATGGTTTTTTTCTTTTTATAGAAGATAACAATTCCTTTTTCGGCTTTCACTTAAAACACAGGACTATTTGTCTATTAGGGCAATTATAGTCAAATGAAAATGACATCTTATCAGAACACAAAAGTTTCTGTGTCTTTCCTATTTCAGTTAATAGAGCATACAAAAACTGTAATTCAATTAGAGGTTGTTGGAGGTCACTCTCACTTAAATTTTTATTCTCAAGATAATTAATTTAAGAAATAAGTAGTTTTAGAATGCATCACCATAAATGATAGAAATGATAAAAAGCTGTGAGAGTTTTGGGGAGCATGAATGTAGACACCCCCATATGTTTCAATTAAATATATATACTAAAAGTCAGAGTTTTATGCATGTGAATTTGAAGGAAGATAAGTGTGACAGCTCCTGCAGATAGATAAAGAGGCACTAGGTACATTAATAAGCTTCTCACATAAGCATTTAAGATGGCTGACCTCCTCCATGACGAACTCTTGGTGGACTTTTTCCATTGCCTTGAGGCTGAAAATATCCATGCTGGGGGTCGGGGATTGGGAAGGAGTTGAGAGGGACTCTTCTGACAGAAACCAACAAGTTCCCCCTCAACTGCCAAATCAACCAATTCTAAGTGAGAAAGGGAAGTCCTCCCATTCCCAAGCATATACTCCCCTCTAATCCTCCATGAAGATTTACATACCAGTTCTGGGTGCCCAACTCATTTGGGGAGTCTTGTCCGTGTGCTTTGCTGTGTATGTGTTTCTGCTTTTTATAAAAACTGGATGAGTGGTGAAGCCTAGCTCTTCCTGTCTTTATATTCTTTAAATTGGTGGTGAAAAAGAATCTATTCTTACAACCTTAGATGAACTCACCCTGGTGTCATTAAGTATTTAATGTAAGCATGTGACAAAAGTATAGAATAGAGTAAAACAAATGAGTCTTTGGGCCAGGAAAAGTGTGGGGATTATAGTGAAACCTTACCTTCAAAATGTGTGGTTTTCCTGAAAGTTGTGCCTTTCATAAGCTCTTTGATACAGTGTTTGCCAAAATTTCTTTTATCCAAGTATAGTTTTTATAGTGATTATCATAAAATAATAAAATTAAGGTTTGTGATAATTGGTGCTTCTTCAGTTGCAAATAATAGATGACATAACTCCAAATGGCATACATGATAATAATAAAATCTAATAATTGTTGTTTAGTGCTTTTTAGGTGTTCTGTAATATTTAGATAGATGATTTATAGATAGATATATAATAGACTTATAGATAGATGATTTATAGATAGATACATAATAGATAGATGCTCAAATATCTATTTCTACCTTAATCATATGAGTTTGATAATTTCTCATCTCCATATTATATATGAATAAATGAAAAATAGAACATTAGCTTTCCTAAGACATCATAATAATTAAGAACCTGAAATTTCTACATAGGTGTTTGACCATAGAGTCTTGCTTTTAATCATTACACTATATTTTGCAAAATTCATTAGTACCTATATAAAAATTTTGTAGTTAATTTTAATCTCAAGGGACCCTTGATCTAGTGGTTAAAAACCATGTTCCACAAAAATCCAACCTTACTGTCTTCCATGCACAACATTTACCCTGTGTCAGCTACTTTTCTCATAATTGTGATAAACAACTAACAGAAGCAACTTCAGAGATGAAATTTTTGTTCAGGCCTACAGTCTCAGGGGATTGCAGTTCATCATGGTGGAGAAGATGTGGCACAAATAGACACTCCAGACTTCACAGCAGGACCATGAGGCTGCCAATCCTCACATGATAACCTATGAGGATGCCTACAGCTCAGTACAGGACCTGATGTAAGTAGACCTCATGCCTTCCACAATGTCTCAAGCAGTGCCATCAGCTAGGGACCAAATGCTCAAAACTACATCTGGAAGGGGAAGGGCATTACACATTGAAATCATGACATTCCATCCCTGGATGCAAATTACATCCTCTCCAACTGCTGGATAAGCATGTCCTCCAAAAGAACTGGCAACAGCTGAATGTCTGACTCCTAGAAACAGAGGAAGACAGTCACCCATCACACCCAATCGGTCAGCTTCAATTGCATGACAGAGAGGGTCTAAGGCAGACATGGAGGAAACCCGAGAGGCGACGGGAAGATCGACATCTTAGCCCCGCTCTGTTGGCGGCTGATCTGGAAAGCTCAGCGGAGATGTAGGGAAAAAATCCCAAGTGTGCATGCCTTTGTATGTAGCCCTCTTTCAGACACCATAAACTCTGCACAAAAACCCTAATACATCGAATATATTGTGTGAGGCAGGGGGTTGCAGAGCACCTCACAGAGGGCCTGGAAGCCAAAAGTGCGTGGAACACAGGCCTCCCAGAAGAGAATTTGGCTTTACACCAACTTTAAGACTTCCCATAATCACAGTAGTCCCAACATTCTTCAAAAGTCCATGGTGTCTCTGAGACTCAGGTAACCTCTTTAACTGTAAGCACATGTAAAATCAAACATCAAGTTATAGCTTCCCGATACATAGTGCCACATAGTAAATGCTCCATTCTAAAAGGGAGCCATGGCAGGATATGAAGGAAAGATCAGTTCAAAGCAAGACCATAGCCCAGCAAGGATAATATATCTTGCAGCTACATGTCTAGTATTTGGTGCTGCTGCTGGTGGTGGTGGTGGTGGAGGTGGTGGTGTGTGTGTGTGGTGTGTGTTTGTGTGTGTGTGTGTGTGTGTGTGTGTATGTGCATGTTGGCATCATATGAGCTTCAGTGAGGTTGAACAACCCAATCTCTATGACCCTGCAATTTGCAGCACATCTAGTCTTTTTTCTAGGCAATTTCTGTTCCTTACCTGCAACTTTTCTTGGCAGATGTTCCATGTGCCTGGTCTCTCCAATATCCTAGGGTCTTCAGTTTAGGGTTTATCTTCAAAGTTTCACACACAGGTTTATGGGGCTCTCCATGAAGGAAATCTGACCCTGCTATATATTTACTGACCTCATAGGTCTGGGATCCTACTGTGTAACTTTGGTGCTAATCCATGAAGTCTGCCTGCAAAAGGAAGCCTATGTGGGTGATTCCAACTTCTGCTGCCAGGTTGAGATGTAACCAGGCCCCTGGACTATACCTACAGCAGCTTGAACACATGATGCTGAGAAAACACTTCCGTCATAGTCATTTCTGAGCAGGGCATGCCTTCTACTGTATCTTCTAGGGTACCCTTTCTTCTCAATCACTTCTTTTAATACAAAATGTCTAGTGAATCTATATTTTTATACTCTGGGACATCTAATGGAAGAAATCTTACCCACAAGATTAATTTCCTAATTTCCCATTACAGAGTTTCTCTTTTTAATCTCACTAACCTCTTCAACAATTGCAACCTCTTCATCTGAAACTGCCTCTTGTGCTCTTTCCCCTTTTTGTGTGTTGTTGTTGCGTTGTGAAATTGGATATATTTTACATCTTTCCACCCAAGTTTTGCTCTGAATTCCTCCTATAATCCTGGCTAAAAACAAATGATAATAACCATGCCACAGCTTGGGTGCAGTCTTGAAGTCTCCTTTGTCAATGAAATCGGTCCATTATTTTTAATTATCTACACACGTTTTCAGTAAAAAGCA
Organism: Nannospalax galili; assembly: GCF_000622305.1. NCBI lineage: Eukaryota > Metazoa > Chordata > Mammalia > Rodentia > Spalacidae > Nannospalax > Nannospalax galili. Next base: position 2,780,439 of record NW_008354705.1, on the reverse strand, counting down.
ACGATAAAGCTAGAATAATCACCAGAAGATAATATGAAGGCACTCTTGTCCATGTCCTGGTAAAGCCTTGATTCCTATCTTAAACAGCATGGCTGTCTTTACCATCTACAGCCTATCAGCAATCTTGGCCTCCATACTCCCAGAAGAATAGCCTGTTAAATTCTTTCGATAACATTCTAGAGCTGCTGCCACTCACAGTTTGAAACTCTTCTACACTGTTTCCACAAACCTTTTCCTGAAGCTTACAAGTCACAAGGCAAAATTTATCAAAACAGCAACCCAAATTCTCAGTACAAATGTTCTGTTTTACCATTCTCATTGCTGTGGCAAAATGCATGACAGAAGCAACTTAAGGGAAGAAAGATTTTGGTTCATGGTTTCAGGGAATTTCAGTCTACCATCATGGGAAATGCAGGGCACAAAAGTGGTTCTGTCCCTTGTGTCAGTAAAGATGCTACTCTTCACATCATGGCTAGCCAGGGAACAGACAGCTCTGGCTGGAACTAGAAGTAGGTATAACCTTCAAAGCCCTGTTCTTATGGCTCATCTGTGCCAGCAAAGCTTCATATGATAACCTACCAAAACTGGTGTCTATCACCAGCTAAGCACCAAGTAACAAAACACATGTGTGAGGACTGGAGAGATGGCTCAGTAGTTAAGAGCACTGGCTGCTCTTGCAAAGGACTGCAGCTGGGTTACTAGCACCCACATGGTGGCTAACAGCCATCTGTAACTCCCGTTCCAGGGGATCCAATGCCCTCTTTTGACCTCCATGGGTACTGCACTACACAGGTGCACCTACCTACATGCATGCAGTATGCTCATACACACAAAATAAAATATTTTTTTAAAAAACCACAGAAGTCTGTGGGGGACATTTCATGTTCAAATCATTACACATCATACTCACAAAACTTAAACTTTGCTTCCTCCAATTACACCCCAGATTTTCTGCAATAATATTATTGCAGACACTTCAGAAGCCAAATACAACTTACCTTCTATGAAAATAAGGAGAAAGCTATTCTTTTTGCCAAAAGTTCCAACAACCTTTTTCTTATATTTTGTTGGGTCCATTGGGATGATATGCCTATCTGAGAATCGATGTCTATGGATGAGAAGGTGAAATATACCAATAACTAGAGACAATTGGGGCTCAATTATGACTGAAAATAGGGAACAGATGTTTCCTCAATGCAAAGAAGAGACTTTGTTCCTGAATGGAGAAAAAATATAACTTGAGCATCAATCCAACAGCCTCACAGGCCCAGTATCCTATTTTTCAAATGCTGATAGAACAACTGAAAGTCACATCCATTTGCTACAGTCAATCAGTACTAGGGGGAAAAGCATTCTCTCTGTTAGGTCTCAATATAGCTTCTTACTGGTTTGAAACCAAAAACTGAATTTAAAATTGTAACCTCTCTAATGGACACCTAGTTGTCATGACCAGGGGAAACAGAAAGTCTGCTTTACTAAACCACTTTGTAGTTTTAGAACACTTTAGATCTAGGATGGATAATAACCATTGTTCAATAGACTGTTCAAATGGAGTCTCCCTTTGCCAATAGGTTTGGGATTCAAAAGCATTTCAGATCTTAGATTTTTTTTGATTTAAGAATATTTACATCAATACCATGAGATATCTTGGAGATGTTAACCAAATCCAAATATGTAGTTTATTTATATTTCAGATACACATAGCTTTGAGATAATTTTATAGAATATTTTTAGCTTGTCTGTGTTTTGACTATAACCGATAACATGAGGTTACATATGAATTTTTTACCACAGTGCTGTGTTGATAGTCAGAAATTTTTGAATTTTGGAGTGTTTCATGTTTTGAATTTTTGAATTAAGGATGCTTCAACCTGTTCCATATTCTTTCTGACAATAATAGGAAATCTCATCTATTAACAGTGAAAAGTCCTTAGTCAGTCAATTATCTGTATGTTATCTTCTCTATGAGACAACCTTCCTTGTCTAGGATCCCATTGGCCACTTCAGTGAGACCTGGGAAAGGAAGCCTCCTTTTGGGATTGTGACTTTCAGTAGTTTATTTCCTGCTGGTACAGGTATAAGATCCTGAGATTTCCCTGAGGTGTTAAGCATTAAATGACCATTTAAAATTTATCTGGTGATATAACTCCCTTAAAAATTGATTTCTGACCCCATCTCCTGCCTGCCTCTCTCACAGACAGGCCCAGCTTAGGCTCCAACCCATTCTCTTCAGGAGGACTAACTATCCCATTCCTCTTATCACTGTCCCTCCCCGCAGGCATTTATCACAGGGTGGCTCTTACTCTTTAACTCCAAATCCTTGGACTACCTTCCCAAACTACATTAACCACCCACCCTACCATCACTAAGTCCTCAACCAGGCAGCTCCTTCATGGCCACATTCCTAGCCTTGGAACCAGGCAGACTGACCTTCTCAGCCAGGACTCTGGTAAATTTGATCAAGCTCATTGCTTCCCTCCCCCATTTCTCTAATCCACCTTCACTCTGTCCCTGGCTGGCCTCTCTTACAGGTGGGCTCCACGTCCACCCCATCCCCTGCCCGCCTCTCTAGCAGCACGCCCAGCCTAGGCTCCAAGCTACCCCATTCCTCTCATCACCATCCCTCCCTGCAGGCCTCTATCACAGGGTGGCTCTTACTCCTTAACTCCAAATCCCTAGTCCACCCTCCCAAATCAGATTAACCATCCACCCTACGATAGATCCCTAAGTTCCCACCCAGGCAGCCCTTTCACAGCCAAACTCCTAACCTTGGGATCAGGCAGGCAGACCTGCTCAGCCAGGACTCTGAACCAAAGTTAAATTAAATGCATAACTGACAAAGAACATCCTTATGCCCAGATGGCAATGCAAAAACACAGACAATATGAAAAACCAGTAAAATATGTCCCCAATAAACCCCACCAGTCCTACAGAAGTGCAGAACATCAAGAACCACCCTGTAGAACTGCAGGACACAGAAATTAAAAGAACAATAATAAACATGATCAAAGAATTACAAGAAAACACAAAGAACTCAAAGAGGAAAGACATAAACTTTTGACAGAAGCTCAAGAATATGCAAATATGCGGCTTGATGAAATATCAAAAACAATTCATAATTTGAAAAGTGAATTCACTAAAGAGATAGAAATAGTGAAGAAAACCCAAATGGAAATTAACACATCACTGAAAGATGCAATAAAACAAATAGAAAGAACAAGAGAAAGTCTCACAAGCAGAATGAATGAAATGGAAAACAGAATATCAAGTCTGTAGGATAAAGTTAAAGATCTGAACTCCTTAAACAAAGACTATGCAAAATCCAAAAAAACACAGGAATGGAATACTCAGGAAATGTGAGACAACATGAAATGACCAACTCTACATATTATAGGTATACAGGGAGGAGAAGATCAAACCAACGGCATTGAACAGATCTTCAATTGCAGAAGAAAACTTCCCCAAATTAAGTAGAGACATACCTATAAAGATTCAAGAACAGAGAACACCATTAAGACATGATCAGAGCAGAAAGTCCCCATGACATGTCATTGTAAAAACATTAAATGTACAGAACAAAGAGAGGGTACTGAAAGCTGCTAGAGAAAAACAACAAGCTACATATAAAGGAAAAATCCATCAGAATCACAGCTGATTTCAATGCAAACTATGAAAGCCAGAGGAGCCTGGAACAAAGTATTCACAGTTCTAAACAACCATGGAGGCCAACCATGAATACTTTATCCAGCAAAACTATCTATCAAGATCGAAGGGACACAGAAAATTGTCTATGACACAAACAGGCTGAAAGAATTCATGTCTTCAAAACCAGCATTACAGAGAATACTTGAAGCAATACAAAGGCCCTAAGAAAGGAATGAGAATGCCCAAAGCTACAGAAAGAAAATAAAGGTATAACAACAGAAACACAAAATAGGGCCACAAACACAAAGAAACTAAAACGACAGTACACAATCTGCAACTTTCAATAATAACACTAAACATCAATGGCCTCAACTCCCTTGTCAAAAGGCACAGGCTGGTACAATGGATCAAGAAAGAAAACCCATATTTTTGTTGTCCCCAAGAAACTCATCTCATTTCTAAGAATAGACACTATCTAGGAGTGAAAGGATAGAAAACAAGCAAATGGCCCTAAGAAGCAAGCAGGTGTTGCAATTTTAATATCTGACAAAATAGACTTCAAATTAAAACTCATCAGAAGAGATAAGAAGGGTTACTTCATTCTAATAAAAGGAACAATTGACCAAGAAAATGTTACAATCATGAACATTTATGCACCAAATTCTGGAGCACTCACTTTCATAAAATCAGTAGTCCAAGACTGTAAAACAGAAGTTGGCACCAACTCAGTGATAATGGGTGACTTTAATACCCAACTTTCTTCAATAGAAAGGTCAACTGGACAAAGAACAAACAGAGAGATATCTGAATTAAATGGCATACTATATGCAGTAGACCTAACAGATATATACAGAATACACTTTCTACTCAGAAGCTCATGCAACTTATTCTAAAACTGACTACATTCTGGCACACAAAACAATTCTCAACAAATACCAAAAAACTTTAAATAATTCCATGCCTTCTTTCAGACCACAATGCAATAAATCTTATAATCAACAGCAAAAGAAGCTCTAGTAAATACACAAACTCAAAGAGATTAAACAACACACTCCTGAGTTATGAATGGGTCAAAGAAGAAATCAAAAGAAGAAATAAAAGTATTT
>NW_008354705.1:2759977-2775352 GCF_000622305.1 Nannospalax galili | reverse complement strand
AGTAGGGGACTTCAATACCCCACTGTCTCCATTAGATAGGTCAACAGGGCAGAGAGTTAACAGAGAGATATTTGAATTAAACAATACCATATATCAAATGGACTTAACAGATATCTACCAAGTATTCCACCCAAACACCAAAGGACATACTTTCTACTCAGCACCTCATGGAACTTTCTCCAAAATCAACCATATACTGGGGCACAAAACAAACCTCAACAAATACAAAGGGATTGAAATAATTCCATGCATTCTATCAGACAACAATGTAATAAAGCTTACAATCAACACCCGAAGAAGCCCTAATCATCACGTGAACACATGGAGATTAAAGAACACACTCCTGAATGATGAATGGATCAAAAGAGAAATTAAGAAAGAAATAAAAGTACTCCTGGAACAAAATTAAAATGAGAACACAACACAACAAAACCTCTGGGACACCCTAACACAGTCCTAAGAGGGAAGTTTATATCTCTTAGTGCCTACATTAAAAAATCAGAAAGAGCATATGTAAACGATTTGACAATACAATTCAAGACTCTGGAAAGGCTACAACTAATCAACTCCAAACTTACTAGACGAGAAGAAATAACAAAACTGAGCAGAAATTAGTTAAATAGAAACAAAGAATGTAATACAAAAAATTAACAAATCTAAGAGCTGGTTCTTTGAAAGGTTAAAGAAGATAGACAGACCCTTAGTCCAGTTAACCAAAAGAAAGAAAGAGCAAATCCAAATTAACAAAATCATAGATGAAAAGGGAAACATCACAACAACAAAAAATCCAAAATATTGTAAGGCAATACTTTTTTAAAAAATAAATTTTTAAAAATATATTTTATTTATTATTTTCATTTTATGTGTATAAGTGTATTGCCTGAATGTATGTGAGTGCACCTATGTTGTGCAATGCCACAAAGGTCAGAAGAAGGCTTCAGAGTCTCCTGGAACTGGAGTTAAGGATGGTTCATAGCCACCATGTGAGTGCTGGGAATCAAAACCGGGTCCTCTGCAAGAGCAGTCAGTGTTCTTAACCACTGAGCCATCTCTCCAGCCCCCAAGGGAATACTTTAAAAATCTATATGCCATTAAATTTGAAAACCTAAAAGAAATGGATGAATTCCTAAAATTATGGCCACCACCAAAGTTAAACCAAGAGTTGACCAACAGCCTAAACAGACCTATATCAAATAAGTAAATTAAAATAGTAATACAAAACCTCCCAACTAAAAAAGCCCAGGCCCAGAGAGATTCACAGCAGAATTCTGCCAGATATTCCAAGAAAATCTACAACCAATACTGCTTAAATTATTCAAAAAAATTGAAACAGAGGGAGCACTCCAAACTCCTTCTATGAAGCCAGTATCATTTTAATACTAAAAGCAGGTAAAGATACCAAAAAAAGAGAAATCTGTAGACCCATATCTTTAATGAACGTTGATGCAAAGATACTCAACAAAATACTTGCAAACTGCATACAGTCAGTCACACATCAAAAAGATCATCTACCATGATCAAGTCAGCTTTATTCCAGAGATGCAGGGATGGTTCATCATTCACAAGTCAATAAATGTAATAAAACATATAAATGGACTTAAAGAAAAAAACACATGGCCATCTCAATAGATGCAGAAAAGGCATTTGACAAAATCCAACATATACTCATGTTAAAAGTGCTAAAAGGAATTGGTCTGGAGGGAACAAACTTCAACATAATTAAAGCTATATACAACAAACCCACAGCCAACATCATTCTAAATGGAGCAAAATCGGAAGCATTCCCATTAAAATCAGGAACCAGACAGGCTGTCTATTATCTCCACTTCCTTTCAATATAGTGCTTGAACCCTTTCTAGAGCAATAAGACAAGAGAAAGAAATTAAAGAAGTAGTAATTGTAAAAGAAGGAGTCAAACTATCCCTATTTGAAGATAATATGATATTATACTTGCAAGATCCCAAAAATTCAACTAGAAAACTGTTAGAATTGATTACGGCTACAAAAATCAGTAGCCTTTCTATATACCAATAACAAGCAATCAGAAAAAGCAGAGGAAGAGGAAATCTTCCCATTCTCAATAGCCTCAAAAACAACAAAAGATTTTGAAATAAACCTAACTAAAAACATTAAAGATCTCTACAGAGAAAATTTCAAAACTCTAAGTGTAGAGATAGAGGAAGACACTAGGAGATGGAAAGACCTACCATGCTCATGTATCGGTAGAATCAATATTGTGAAAATGATCTCACCTTACCAAAAGCAATTTATAAATTCAATGCAATCCCAATCAAAATATCCATGACATTCTTCACAGAGCTTGACAAAATCATCTTAAAATTCATATGGAACCACAAAAGATCTCAGATAGCCAAAATAATCTTGGGCAAAAAGAACAACACTGGGGGGAATCACTATACCAGATCTCAAATTATGTTACAGAGCTCTAGTCATAAAAATAGCATGGTACTGGCACAAAAATAAACACATAGATCAATGGAACAAAAGACCCAAACATGAGTTCATATAATTTCAGCCACCTGATGTTCGACAAAGGTGCTAAGAACACACAATGGAGGAAAGACAACATCTTCAACACTTCAACAAGTGGTGCTGGCAAAACTGGATCTCCACCAGCAGAAAAATGAAACTTGAACCTTGACTGTCACCCTGCACAAAAGTCAACTTCAAATGGATCAAAGATCTCAATATAAAACCTGAAACTTGGAAACTGCTAGAAGTCAACATAGGCAGCACCCTCCAAGATATAGGCCTAAGAAAGGACTTTCTAAAGTTGACACCAGCTGTTCAGGCACTAAGATCAACAATCAATAAGTGAGATCTCATTAAATTACGGTTTCTGTACAGCAAAAGAAATAACTAAGGAAGGGAAGAGGAAACCCACTGAGTGGTAGAAAATCTTCACCAGATACACATCCAACAGAGGATTAATATCCAGAATATACAAAGAACTCAAAAAAAAAGAAAGAAGAAGATAAATGACCCAATAAAATGATGGGCAATAGACCTAAACAGAGAGTTCTCAAGCGAAGCAATAAAAATGGCTCAGAAGCACTTTAAGAAGCATTCAACATCCTTAGTAATTAGAGAGATGCAAATCAAAACCACTTTAAGATTCCATCTTACTCCAGTCAGATTGGCCAAGATCAAGAGAACAAAAGACTCCAAATGCTGGAGAGGACGTGGAGAAAGAGGAACGCTCATTCACTGCTGGTGGGAATGCAAACTTCTGCAACCGCTATGGAAGACAGTGTGGAGAACTCTCAAAAACCTAAAAATGAACCTACCATATGATCTAGTGATAACACTCCTTGGCATATACCCAAAGGACTCATACTGTAGAGGTACCTGTGCACCCATGTTTGTTGCTGCTCTCTTCACAATAGCTAAGAAATGAAAATAACCTAAATATCCCTCAACTGATGAATGGTTAACGAAAATGTGGTACATCTACTCAATGGAGTTCTACTCAGCAGTTAGAAAAGATGAAATTTGCACATAAATGGATAGAGCTAGAGAATGTTATACTAAGTAAAGTAACACAAACACAGAAAAGCAAGAAATGTATATTTTTCCCTCATTTGTGGATTATAGCACCAATCCCTTATACGTGAGTATATAAACTCTGAAGTAACACCAGGAGCCAGGTAAAGGCAAAGGATACATGGAGGTAAAGGAAAAGAAACAACATGAAAGGGAGATGGTAGGAAAGAGATGCTTCCTGAGGGAGGTGGAAAATTGTGAGTAATGGGCAGGGAGGAAAGGAGGGAGTTGAGATGCAAGGGACCATAGTGTGGGGGAGGGAGGGATGGTGGGAGCTGGGAGGCTTTTGGGGGAGGGTGATAACAGTGAGGACACTGGTACTGGGAAGAGAGGGAGGAGGGAGACCAGATGGGAGAAAAAAAGAGTAGAGATGAGTGAATCTCTGGGGGCTAAAACCTAGAGGGAAAAATGATGCCCTAGAAACTCTATGAGAAATGCACATAGAGTGTCTGAACATTAATGTGTATGTATACCTAGGAACTGCTTGGAAGGGAACACAGTGTGACGTACAAGAGACCTCCCTTAGAGTGACAAACATGCCATATAGCACTCATCAAATAAGTTTCTTTTTGCAGCAAATGGAGGCTACTGCAGGGTTGCACATCTGGTCAGGCATAGAGAACACTCACCTGGAAGATTCCCAGCACTACGTGACACATCTGCAGTCAAATCTCTACAACCAAGGCTCATGGAACGTAATGGAATAAGGGGTAGAGAGAGGACTAATGCATCCCTCAACTGTCACCAGTGAGGCTTCCATGTACAACAGAGTGCGTTATACACAGAAGGCCTCAAGTGGCCAAGTTTCAGAGAATAAGAGATCGTAGAGTGTAGGATGGGACTCCTATATGGAATCTCACTCCCCCTCCCCCAGCTCAGGGACCATGGCAGAAGAGGGGGCTGAAAGATTGTAAAAGCCAAGGCTGGCTCATGAACGAATGAGGTGGTAGTTTCCAGGCCAATGGAGGCTTGCTCACGTGTACCTGCGGCAGTGGTGGGATCCAACACAGGACCCAGGTCAGCTCAATTAAACAAGGGCCCAAAGGGGAGGTGAGAAATAGGTGGCAGGTCAGCACTAGATCAAGAACTATTTGAGACTGGTTGCTGCTGGATGAGGGTGAGTGTGACTTGCATATAACCTTGGATGGGATGACTAGACTCTAGTGGACTCATTTGCTTTGAAGGACATATGGGTACAAATGCCTGAATGAATAAGACTCAGCATGTATGGCAGAGTGCATAGGATTTGGTGGTGGGGCATGGATGGTGGAGGGGGTCTGTTTGTGAGTGGGAAACATTGTATGAAATTTTAAAAGCTCAATGAAAAAAAACTATAAAAACTTAAATAAAAATGTTTTCGTCAATGCATACAAGACAGAAAAAAAAGGCACAAGAGTTATTTTCTTGCACAAAACAATGCAAAAAAACCACACAACTAACATAGACACAGAATGTTATTGGAAATGGCAGAATTCTGATTTGAGGATGATGAATCTGAAAATCAATGGAGAGAGAATATATCACCTTAAATATATTAAAACTTATAGCCATGAAGACATTATAGTATTGTAGTTGCTTGTTTTTTCATTAATACCACTGATTCAAAGACTTTATTTAAACCTATCCCTCATCTTTTATTAAATGTTGCTAGTAATTTTTATGCTTATCTTTTTATTTTTTGAGACAGGATTGTATCATATAGCTTTGGTTGGCCGTGCAACATACTATTTAGAACATGCTTCCCTGCCTCGGTGCTGCGATTACAGTCCTGCAACACCTTGCAGAACTTAAAGTTATGTGGTGTTTTAAATAACTTTAACCTTAACAACATTAGTTTATGATGTCTGGTCTATGATGTGCTACATATGATTTTTTCATCTTTACCTAGTAATCATGCATAATTGTCTATTTCTTAAAAACCAGATATACAAATAAAATTTCATAATTACATAATCCTAAAAAAGAAAAAATGATTTCTAATTTTTCATGTCTAGAAATTTCCTGAACTAATTAACCAAATGTCTAGAGACATTTTGAGTCTTAATCTAGACTCTTCCTGTGCAAGTCTAGCCTACAGGTTTCACTTTTCTGTCCTTTACCTAACTCTAGGCAACAGGCTCTACCTTGACTTAGGGAATTTCCAAATCATAGGCTGGGGTTGGAGGTATTACTCTCTCTCCACTGTCTGTAGACTGTGTCTCAGCCACATGGTAGCTGGTGACATATGGGTACCACATGCTATGTATAGGCAATGTTCTAAGACCTCACATAAATTTACTCACTTTCTACAACCTATGAATTGAGAATATTATCATTCTAGAAAGTTGAGGTATAGAAAAGTCATATGGCCTTCCCAAGGTCACTCAGCTTGTAAATAGCCAAACTAAAATCCAAAATGAAACTATTTGACTCCAAAACACAGACTGGTAGCTCCAGTTCTCTCTATCTACATATTCTCCAAGAGAAAAATGCCCTCCACCGGCAGACTTTGAGGAGATCAGGGTTTTTCTAAACCCCAACCTGTCTCCTGTGTTTCCCTCACCTCTGCCTCTCTTATCATCTTGGGTTACAGGATGTATCCAGTACAGACCACTGACCCCTTTTGCCCAAGAGTAACCAATTTCACACTAAGCTTGGCTCTTGCTTCATAGGGCCACATTTCATTATGGATAAGTCTTTCCAGTATTCTGAACTTTTCATATTTCAACTTCCATAAACCCATAACCTATTCAACACATCTGCTAGTTATAACAAAAGTAAATGATAATTTAGCTTGTTATTAATTTACCCAAGAATCAAACCTACTAATTTTTCCCCGTTCACTTATATTTAATTTCCTCAACAGCACATTTAGGAATCTATCATTTGCAACTCCCTATTATAGGCAGCAAACTCCTTATTGTGATAAATCCTCTTACCAAGTGATAGAAGACCTACTTTAATAGGCTTAATATTAAATAGAACGCAGTGGTATAGGGTCTCAAAGTTGAAGAGTATTTCTGACTCCAGCAAAGGCAATCTATAGCACAAATACATCATCAAGGATTCACTTTCTCTTCATCTTTTCTTTCTGGATTTTGACATGCTAACACCATCCCTGATAGCCATAGAGTTATCTTGGCTTCCTTCAGTAGGCAGTTCCTCAGCATAGTAAAATGGCTGCAGCAAACTCACAACTTCATAACAGCCTCCAGAGGCCAAGGGGAAAAGGCCTTCTCTTTCAAGGCATAGACATGCCAGGAGTGCATGGTTTCTGCATGATACATTGATCGGGCCACAAAAAGAAACATCAATTGACCAAGGCTATTAAGTATCCATCATGGAATCAGTGTCAGGGGCAGGATCCTTCCACCTTCCCTAAATCACAAGGTGAAAATAAGATGCAGTTTTCCCAAACGAACTTCCAAAAATGGTGGGACGTGAATCTTCTCCCCTAAAAATGAAAGTCAGTTGCAGTTACACAGGGTCAAATCCACTGTACTAACTAAGCTTTCTAAACACTTGCATGAGTGGTGGTGATTAAAGGAAATAAAAAGTAAAATCTCAATAAAGTTGTGAGCCACAATTCTAAGATGTCTTATCTAGGTCCATTCTTCTGAGAATGCCAGATTTAATTTTCCTTTTTCATATTTGGTTTATATATCTTGATTAAGTAGAGTGACTCATCTAATTAATAGCACTAAGCTTTGCATGGTACTTCCGGAAGATACTGGGTATAAACAAATCTGATACATGAACGCTTAGCCTATATATTTAGAAATAATCACCATAAATCTGAATTTTTAGCAGAGAACTAGTTTTATATACCCCCAGCCTACTTTTCCTACACAAGCAGTGGGCTATCTATTCATTAGTACTTATGACCTTTCAGAGTCTTTCCACTATTAAAAGCACATTTTCTCAAACGCTGTTATTTCAAACAGACTGTAACATAATTATATCTTCACATTTATCTAGGAATGTTGCATTAACTAATCCAGGGAAACAAAAATCCTTCAGAATATTATATCATATGTATCTTAAAATAAAAATGAAAATGTTTATGTGTATGTGGAGTGATGTAAGTGTATGGGTTTGTGTACCTGTATGAAATGTCCTCTCAGCTTGAAAAACTTATCTCAGGTGAGTCTGCTCCAAATGATAAGTGAACGCAGCTACCTTTAAAACAGAACATTTACCATTTGGGGTTTTAATCCTAGAGTTGATATTTGGTTTTTCAAACATGATATGCTACCCTCAAAGTTTTTAGTTTTATTTATTTATTTATTTATTTATTTATTTATTTATTTATTATGTGTGTGATGGGAGGAGACATGCATATGCCACACAAACCTGTGGAGAGAGATCAGAGGAAAATTTTGTGGAGTCAGTTCTTTCCTTTTACCTTGATGTGGTTCCCAGAGATCAAGATCAAGTCATCAGGACTGCACAGCAAGTGCTTTTACCTGCTGAGCCATCTTGCCAATATAACAAATATTTTAAAGGAGTTGTTGCCAGGATATAATCTCTGCATTTAAAATGCATTTTGAAATCCTTTTTTAATATTCAGGTGATCCCAGCACAGCATCTCTCGCTTTTAAGGCCTGCGGGTTCCCAGCAATACTGCAAGGCTTTCCCATCCTGCATGCTCTCTCCTGTCAGAGATCTGTTCAGAGGTTAGGTCAGAGAACAAACTCATCAGGGAGGATGAGAATGTTTGTGAGCAGTAGTTTTCTATCTGCTGGAATTGCTGTTGCAAGGAGATACCAGAAGCTGGATATACTCATTTGAGAGAAGAACGAGCTAAAAGAGCAGTTTTTTAGGATCATGAAGGTTTGATTCAAAGTTAGGACTGAGAGTGGACTTCATAAATATGGCAACTACCAAAGGCAGAAATGTTTAGTTACAACATCATGAAAGAAAGTAAAGTAGGACTAGGAACATAGTTCAATGGTAGAAGGCCTGCTTAGTAGCCATGAGGTGCCAGCAAAATGGGGGTTGGGTAGAAAGGGAAGAGAAAACGCATCCAGAGATGGGCAGCACAGCTTAAAGAGACTTGTTTTGCACAATAGTCTATCAAAGTTACATGATCTTTGACTTTTATAGATTTTTACGGACTTTTAAAAAGCAAGTCGTTTTAAGAGTGTTCTGCTCTTGGTGATCTTGGAGTAGCTATGGCCCTAGCTAATGAGCCATTTAACTGGAGGTGCATTTAGGTCATCTAGGATGATATGTGAATACATTAACTGATACGGAATTTCATAAATTTTGCAATTCTGAAAAATACGCCCTATATAACCAGTATAAAGCTGTGAAATTTCCAGAAACTTTCAACATCATCAATTAAAACAAGAACAGAAATCTCTGTGCTTCTGACCACAGCAGGTTAACTGGATTCAGCCTTACTTACCCATTATGAAACAAAATATATGAAATTTCTGCTCTCAGACACTAGGGTATGACAGGACTTTGATTCTCAAGAGCAGGAAAGCATAGGGTCGAATCCCGCATTTGCCATGACCTTCTCCCAGGTAGCAGTTTCCCAGTCATGAAACCTTGGCAGGCAGCAATAACCCAGATTATCTGAGAAGGAAGACACTGGAAAGCAAGGTGCTTGAGAAGGTTGAGTTTCCTGAGTAGGACTCGTAAAGAAATAGCAGCGGGTTTCCTCCTAGGTCTTTGGACATTGCTGAGCTACACGCGTGGGTGGTAGAGATCTAGTAGAAAGCAGAAGCTCCTGAGTCTGATGGTAGACAGTGCTGACAGGCTCTGGAATTCTGATTCAAGTGGGGGAAGAGAGATCATACTAATCACTGTAGTCACTTAGTTTAAGAAACCTAAAACTTACACAATAGAAGTAAAACCCTGATATAGAACAGAGAGCGAAGCCATCAAGAAGAGCAGAAGGATGTGTTACTATAAGGCCCCCACCCACATGAGCAGTAAACAGAAAAGTTTCAAAATGAAGCCTCTGAGTAGCTCAGCAGGTTGTAAGCACAGAGATGAGGATTCCTGAGAGGCCTGGAGCCATGAGTCAGAAAGTCCATGATGATCATGAGATGAGGTTGAAGACAGGGCTCCTGCCAGCAGCACATCATTCTGTTGCATGAGGAACAAGGCAGATTATCAAATACAAACAAACAGAAAAAAACCTAGTGAGCAAGTCAGGATCCCAGGCAAGAGAATTTAGGCATATGAAGGGTGAGGTTTAGAACAAAGGGGAGGGTTTTGGAGATAGAATGGCTTCAGTACTTTTCTCCATGCAACCAAAGGTCACTCCAGGAATCACAGAGGACAGAGTTGAAGTTCAGAAGCTAACTGGTCCCAATTATAGGTATCTGAGGAGTAGGAGAAGAGGGGGAAACCATGCACTCAGTGAAAGGACAAAGGGTGACTGAGCGTCTGGGTTCAGAGAAAATGACAGCAGTCATTCTGGACAGTTGACATCAATGGAGCATAGAAGAAGCACTGCGTAAAGCCAGGTGTACAGAGGCTATGAGCATCTCTGATCATAGACAGAGGGATGACCAGGGGAGGCAGCATGCCTCTGTGGCAAAATCACCTTGTGGATCAGTCTGAGTTTTTTTTCCCTGTTATTTAAATGCACAATCCAGTTCTTAATTAGATCTGTGTCGCTCCTAGACCAGAGTAGTGGTGACCATTATGCGTTTCTAAAATTACCAGCAAGTATGGGCATGAAAGAACAGAGCAGCATTCCCCAAATGACATTGGCTTCAGAGGTTGACATTGTTAATGTAGGTCATAGAAGTAATTAACAATCAAAGGGAGCATGTCTGCCACATAGAGGGGTCTACAAGCCGAATGCCTTCTAAGTCCTAGGAAATCAAGCATCAGGAATCTGCTCAGAATTCTTCAGAACAGAAATAGCTTTGCCAGTGATAATTATAATAGACGGGGCCTAACGACAAAAGGAAAGAAAGAGCCAATGATGACAACAGGGAGCTCTGGAATGCAGAACTTGCTGATTGGTTCAAGCAGAGGCAGCATAAGATTGTATTTGTTTCTGCAAAACCCAGGAAAAGGCAGCAGAATTATGATGAAAAGACTGTACGAGCTGGGTATGGGGATGCAGAACTCTAATTCAAGCATGGGGTAGACTGAGGCAGGAGGATTGTGAATTCAAGGCCAGCCTAGGATACAGAGTCAATTCCGAGCCAGTCTAGGAAACCCTGTCTCAAAGAGTCAGAAAGGAAAACTGGGGGTGTAGTTCAGTGGTACAGTCCAGTTTCAGTCTCCAGTACTATAAAAACAAACAGAAACCAGCATATAGGAGTAGATACCACTATGGTCAATTGTAGGGGAAATGACAGGGCACTTGAAAATGCAAATAAGTTAGTTTTACATCATGAAAGTGGTTATTTCCTAAACAATGTAAACTTCAATACTGATTTATGATGTATGCTATTAGTTTTATCTAATGCCTCTACTCACCTCCTGAACTAAAATTTTATGCCCAGATATTTATTACATTTTAATAATTTATATTGCTAATCTCTGTAAAATTTGTTTTGAAATTTATATTTCCATTATGTTTGTGATCATTATATTAATTACTTTTATTTTTCATTTCACTGATTTCATGACTTGTTACCAGGGATTTTCAATGTAGCTAGACCATTCTCAAAGGACTTTGTTTTTATTAATTCATCTCTTTGTCAGAAAATACCTCTGTTATATCATCTAGTGTGGCACTTATAGGGTTCATTGTATGTCAAGCATGGAACTTATGTGGTTCATTGCATGAGCTATGCATATTGTAGAAAGTCTTTCTGCTGACGCTGCACAAGAAAGGCTACATGCTGCATGGGGCCTTCAGTCACCACATTCCCACTCCCTCCCTCACCACATCAAACAAACCAGCTTTGCCACCCAGCAGTGGAGACATCCTGGACTGACTGAACTGTTTATTCCTACACAAATAATTTGATTTCTCTTCCTTGAGTGTTTAAAGAATATTTTTTATTTGTCCTTTGAAATTCAGATGCCTCAGCATCTGTCTAAATATCGGCTTCATTTCATTAATGCTGCCTGCTTCACAGTGAGACGCTTCTTTCTGCAGACTCAACACTTCCTAGTTTGGAAAGTTTTCTACAGGCACAGATTTGATGACTGATTCTTCTCCTGTTTGTTCTGATCTCTGTTTGTGCTGTTGTGGGATGATCCTTATCTTCCACTTTGCATCGTCATTGACATCATCATCTCAACTTCATCCTTCTGCCCTGTGTCCTAGAAAAGCTTCCCTAATGTGCGCCTCACATCACCGGTTTCTTTTGGTCTGGTGTCAGGTTTGTCATTATTACCTCCAATGCACTTTTTAAATCTCAGCTGGCAGTTTTAGCAGCATCTTAATCGTCGCTGGCCTTGTCTTTTACTACCTTCATATCAGTCTTCTGCTATATTTACTTGTTACATTTTTATACTATTTCATGATACTCATATTTTAAATCATTGAAATTATAAAACAATCAGATTTAAATTTTTAATTCTGTGTACAAAACAATGCATCAGTATTCTGTTTAGATCTGCATTTAAATGGTCTTCTGTAGTGCCACAAAATCTGTTCGTGGACACATTCTCACACATTCTCCTATTTACTCACGCATGAAGCCAGGCATAATATATATTCATAATTGGGGTACAGGTCAGTGTCTTTCATGATTTCTCTAACTGTTGTCTATAGTTTTAGGATCTCCTTTTCAAACATTAATCTGGAAAGATCAGTAGATCTGTACACCCAGTATTCTCAGTAGATCTTGTTATTTCCTGACAATTATCTACAGTCTCTGCTGAATTATGGTGGAGGTGACTTTTCTCATACATGATTGTACAAAAATGCAGGTAGACATATTGCCTGCGCAATCAGTAGGGGGTAAAATGCTAACAATATGTGTTTCAGGTGGAAGCCTGAAAGCACGTGCTGTAGCCCATGTTCCCATGTTGGTAGATCTCAAACCCAATCAATGGCAGAGGGAAAGTTTTGTATGCTTTCACCTCACATTAGAACCAAATGAAGATGACAAGAATATAATGATTTGAGGCAGCATACAGTTGATTATTGACCTTCGGACTGATTATATTTAATAGACCTTAATATTGGTGAAATATAATGGATAATAAACAATAGTCATTTTTCAGTTTTGTAAACTTGTTTGTATTTATACTAATTCAACTATTGTGTAAATACTGTAATGAAGTGCCTAATAGAAATGGTGAACCAAGAATAACTGGTAAAGGAACATAGTCTGAAATCTCAAAACAAATACCTGGCATTGGTTTGTAATTATTTGAATCTTAAAAAAAAAAAAACTTTATTGACTAAGTTGTACCCAGTGCTCCAAATTTCATCTCAAATCTCTGCTAACATAATTACAATTTTGTCTTAACTATTCATAGTATATTTATACACACATATTTCTATTGTTTTCAGATAATGCTTTTCTAATAAGACATCTCCCTCAGAAATCCTATCAATTATAATATCTATGTATTAATGTACATATACACACATTATCAGTTAAATTTGATAATCAGAGATTTGTAATACCTAGTTTTAAGTATATCTAATGTATATAAGTATAGAATTTCTAATCAATTCTAATTTTGTAAAACCAAATTCCTTTACCTATGTTTATTCAAAATGCATTTCCTGCACAATTCTTAGACACTGGTGTGTAAACAGTGATAAGACAAACAGTCCCCAGTACATGACCATGGATTTAATACTTTGGTCTCACATGACATAGATTATACCCAAATCTGTGTTTCACCTTGCAATATTTAGAATACATCCCCTGAGGCTTAAAAATGACAATACATTTGTGTCCATTTGATTTCTAATGGACTAGCAAAACCTATCCCTGCAGACCTTGGACCTACCTTCTTAGTTACACAAGAATTGTGACAGGCTCACATCTGCTGAATTGTAAAATTGTAAGTCACTTCTGGCTAGTGCCTGACAAACTCCCTCTTCCCCCTAAGTCCATTCTTAACAATTCCTCTCTCATGGGACCAAAATTGCTGCTTAATTATGTTGGGGAACCACTATGTCATTTTCTTCTCTTCTTGGATTTTCTTGATTCCTCGAGCCACCTCTTAGAACCAGCTGGGTTCTCCAAATATCACTTCGGTTTTCTACCCCTAACCAACATTCATCACCTTATTATATGTAGTCTTACTATATTTGCCAGAGTTGAGTTGCTATATTTCCCTTCATATAGTGGGTATGCATTTACCTGAGTAGAATTTGTGGCTAGCAAAATTGCTGGAGCTATCACAATTACACTTCATCATGCTTAAACCTCATGTCAGTTAAAATATTGTGTTAGGGACAGGTGTAGAAATGTGCAGTAAGTTTTTGCTCCTTTTGACTTTCTATGGTCATTTACCATAGTGATTTAGAGTAAAGTTAGCCCAGGGTAGCTATTTGGAACAATAAAATATTGTCTTTTAAAAGCTGTACCAGCTCCCACCTGCTTAGGCTTGCCCTCATGCTAAGGGCTGAAACGCAATCATTCTGTATCAGAACAATTGTTCCTCCATCTATGATGAAGTGGCCTTTTACAGGATATGGCAGAACCTTTGTGAAAATTCCTTGTAGGCTGAGTTGTGGACAGCTGCAATCTTAAAAGACTTCCCAAGCACACTTCCAAATAGCCCATTGTTTCTGGCTTTATTTGTACTATTGAACCCTGAAGTGTTGCTATATTCATAGTAAGTGGAACAAGGAATGTGTCCTTTATGGGAGGAGTAGAGCATAGTGTAGTAATTCGAGAACAGCAATTCAGGGTGTAACATACTCAAATGTACACACACACACACACACACACACACATACACACACACACACACAAACACACCATTCTAGATATAAGAAATAACAAGTAAAATTCTGTATTTTGCCTTCTCTGACACGTCTGAAATCCATACTCACTGGAAGCTTGCCATGTTCCAGACCAAGAGAAGAGTTAAAAGGGGTGTTACACAAAGGCAAATACAGAAAGATGTCATGTGTAACCTTATTACTAAGGACCATACAAGTGAACTGGTCATCTTTCTGTGATGAGATGGATGATCTAGAATATATTGGAAGGTAAGGAACTATGGGTTCTCCCTTATGACTACTTCTTTAAGATCTTCATTGCTCTATCTTGCTTTTTCAAAGACAATGCAAGCAACATTAGATTTTACAGTATGTTCATCCTCTCCTGGTATGTGGCATTTTTTAATTACAGTTTTGATCTTATCACAACCTCCAATGATAAAGACCCTCTTAAGATCATAAAGTTTATGATAATAGCTAATTACAATATTTGAAGCCCTCAGTATTCCCAGAAATATCCCGTGATGTACATCAACAATGTGCTGTGTTCAAAACTGAGCCTACACACCTCCTCTCAGTTCAAAACGGCCCAGAAGGGAACACCTGCACCCTGGAAATCAGCAATGCTGACCTTCCCACAACCCAGGAGCCAATTGATGGCTGAGCACTGGCTGGTCTACCACATGACATGAATTACAGTGAATGTAAAAGCAAGTCTGTGCTTGCTAATAATAATCCTCCTTCACAACGGAAAACACAGAGGTACAAAAAGGTTAAATGATTTCTGATATGAGATAGCTATGAAGTGGCAGACTCGGAATCCAAACAAAGCATCAGACGCCAACAGTTAATTTTTAACCACATTATTGTTTCCTACTGACTGAAAACAATGCAGGTAGCTACAGAATATTCACAGATAGGACAGATGCTGGGTTCTTTTTTTTACACCCCCCCCAACTGCCTCAAACTCCTGATATGAATCTGATTTGAAA